>NC_064614.1:762853692-763158307 GCF_023898315.1 Schistocerca nitens | reverse complement strand
GAAGAAAGAGATCGCGTGATAGTACAAAAATTTTCAGAGTTAAATTTACAACGTGCACACGATAAGGAAGAAATATTTGAGAGAATCGAGGAATACGTACCAAATGACAGATTAAATAACCTAACACAACAATATGAACAGTTAACTACCAAATGTGTCAACACTGAAACCCGAGTCGCGACACTTACGGAAGACGTAGGTAAACAGAAAGAAAAAATAGGTGACTTATCGGAAAGAGTTGAAGAGATTTCAGATAAATTGACAAGTCTTAGTTTACATGGGGACAGAGATTCGGATGATACACCGCCATTACCATTTGCAGAAACCGAAGAGTATCAGAACATAAATAAGCATGTTGAAAATCAGGGAAAATGTAATGAACGCGTTAAAAGGGAAGTTGAGGCATTACGAAAGCAAGTCAAACAAATTGAAGGCGAAATCGTAGGAAAAGACAGCAAAAGAAATTTGGAATCGCAGGTAGCAGAGGGGTTTGAAGAAAGTAATTTGTTTCATTTACGGGATGCAACAAGAGAGCGCCAGGCGCGCGAACTTGACAATAATCGACATTGGGACTGGGACAGACGCGGTAGGTCTTTGTCGCCACGAGGCGAAAACTTTGACTATAAACACTTTTTGACTGTTCGGAAATTTAAGATCTTCCGCAATTCTAAGAATGACATACATCCATGTGCATGGTTAGATCAATTTATGTATGCTCTCCCACCAAATTGGCCACTAAGTCACAAACTGGAATTTATGTGTGGATATTTAGAAAACGAACCGGCGACGCGGATGCGCGCAGTCATTAGAGATTGTAATAATCTGAATGATTTTTATCATGCATTTCTATCGGCATATTGGTCCGAAAACACGCAAGACAGAGTCAAACACAGCCTTATTATGCAGCGTAATTTCAAACAGTCTGAGTTCCGCACGCCAGCGGAATATTTTGAAGATATGATTCGAAAGAATCAGTTCCTTTCCAACCCTTATAGCCCGACTGAATTAATTCGCATTTGTTTAACTAAGCTGCCACAATCCATAAGACAAATTGCTTTAGCTGGAAGATGTAAAGACGACATCGAGACTTTTAAGACTTTATTGCAAGAACTTGAGTATGACAACGACGACGGGACTTCTTGTAACTTTTTCAGTAACAGTAATTACGATAGATTTTCAGAGAAAAGGGATGGTGATCGGAACGGGCGTTATATGGGTAATTTTGAGAATGACAGACGTAACAGACAAGACAATAGATACCAGCCTTATGACAATAACATACGTTCTAACAGAAATTACACAGACAATTATAATAACGGTAATTCTTACCGGAATGATCAATCATACGGAAACAGTAATCGGTATCGTCAAGACAGAAATGGTTCATACAGTAATAGAAATTCTTACTACAGAAATAACCAGGGAAGTAGATACAACAATAATTTCAGAAGTGACAGTCGAAATTATACAAGAAGTAGTTATGCAGACAGACAGGAAAACATAAATTTTAATAACAGACACAACCAAGAATTTGCATCTAACAGACAGGAAGGACCTAATTGGCATCCTCCGCGTGACAGAAATTCAGAGAGACAAGTGGAAATAGTAGAAATTGATCCGCGAAATGTCGGGAATAATCAAAGACGTGACGCAAACAATCGACAATGACCAGCAGCTTCGGCTTCTCGCAGCAATATAGACGGTTCAGAAAATAATGACACTACGACTTTACACTACGTACGCCTGGAAGACATGAGAGACATTTTGCTAGATGAAAAGGAAAATAATGTAGACGCATTTTTACATCCTGTTATTGAAGTATGTGTGGGTAAGAATAAGTTCACTGCAGTTTTAGATTCTGGGAGCCCATTGAACGTCGTTAGTGAATCAGTTTTTCGTATATGTGAAAGAACTATTGCCTGTCCTGTGTTACCTATTTCTAAAACTACAATTCGAGGAGCGATTTCTGGAAAAGGTGTGGAAGTTAAACAACAGACCAACCTAAATTTCATTTGTCAAGGATACGAATTGTCTGCTAATTTTATTATTGTTCCATTACTCAGTACACAGATTATATTAGGTATGGAGTTTCTTAACACATATAAGGCAATTTTGAACTTTAAAGAAGGAAGTGTGAATTTGACTGTTGCCGGAATGCCGAAATGTTTGAAATTTTTCGAGTGTTTAGCAAGATCTGAATCAGATACAAAATGTTTAAGGTTTCTTACTTCTGATGCTTTCGTTGAGCATTATGACGACAGTGTGTTTATTCATGACAATGACAATAGATACAGAGACGCGATGGAGGATATAATTAGTAGCGAAGAATTAATTAATGAAAAGGTTAAGAAAGCTGAAGTGCCAGATGACGTTGCAAAAGAAGAGCTGCACCATATTTTGACTTCACATGCTACAGTCTTTAGTCATCACACAGGAACTATACAAGGCTTAAAATATTTATTTAAAGTAAAAGAACACACACCATTTCGCGGGAAAACGTACGCTATTCCTTTGGCTTACAGAGACAAGGTTAAGAATGAACTTCAATACATGTTAGATCAGGGCATTATTGAGCCAGCAGTCAGCCCTTATACCAGCCCATTACACGTTGTTCTTAAAAAGGATGGGTCAATTCGTTTGGTTCTGGATTCCAGACAGATAAACAATATTATTATTCCTGAAACTGACCGTCCACAAAATTTAGATGAACTTCTTCAACATTTCCATGGAATTAAAGTTTTATCCACGATTGATATGCGCGCAAGTTTTTGGCAAATAGAACTCCACCCTGATTGTAGAAAATATACTGCTTTTTTAGCCTTTGGTAACTGTTACCAGTTTCGGAAATTACCGTTTGGACTTACTGTATCTTCAGCAGCATTCATTCGTAGCTTAAATGAAATTTTACCTGTTTGTCTTCGTGACAATATTACTTCTTATGTTGACAACATTCTTATTGCTAAACGTTCTTGGAGTGAGCACAACAAAATTTTGGATTCATTATTACGTATTTTTGCACGAGTTGGCATGACAGTGAACTTGGAAAAATCAGAATTTGGTCGTTCTCAGGTGAAATTTCTCGGTCACATTATTTCTACAGAAGGTATTCTTCCCGATCCAGAGAAACTAGATGCTATTCGTAATTATGCTGTTCCTACCACAAAACGTGATGTTCGTAGTTTCCTGGGTGTCTGTAATTTTCTTAGACGCTTTGTTAGATTGGACAATTTGGCCACACCTCGTTTATGTGAACTATCTGGAAAAAATTCTAATTGGTGTTGGGATGAGGAAGCTCAGTCAGAATTTGAAGAACTTCGTGATGCTTTAGTTGCTGCTCCACTTCTTTCACATCCGGATTTATCTAAAGATTTTTGTTTGGCGACGGACTCATCATACAAAGGCCTAGGTGCACATTTATTTCAAGAGATAGAAGAAAACGGCGTTGTAGTACAGAAGACTATTGCATTTGGAAGTCGTGTTCTCTCTAAATCCGAAAAGAATTATTCGATTACGGAACTTGAAGCTTTGGCTGTTGTATGGGCTTTCACAAAATTTCGCACATTTTTGTTTGGCAGACATACTAAGGTTTACACCGATCATCGAGCTCTGGAATTTCTTATGTCAACAAAATTAACTCACGGCAGATTGTCACGATGGGCGTTGTATCTACAGGAATTTGATTTTAGCATTGTTTACATACGGGGATCTTCAAATATTGTTGCTGATGCTTTATCACGTGCACCTATGGGTTTGAAACAAAGAGCTGAAGAGGACTGCAAAGAAAACCATTATTGTTTGATGTATATTCAAGGTGTTGCGTTTGAGAACTTTATTTCGTCTTCGCTCCAGGACATCGCTAAGGAGCAAAACAAGGATCCAATCTGGAAGGACATTAAGGAGAAGTGGAGGAGAAAGGAAAGCGTAGCGATTAGACAGCATTATTTAGTTCGCAATGATATTCTTTTTAAACGAAAATCGGTCGAAAACTCTGTTTGGTTAGTTTGTATTCCTGATGAGTGGGTCAATAAATTGATTTGGTACACACATTTCAGTTATGCGCACTTTGGTCCCAGAAAATGCTTTCATAAATTACGGGAAAATTGCTACTTCAATAATATGGAAAAACGTATTCGATCTGTTCTTGCCAAATGCAAATTATGTCAGCAGGCTAAGCCGCCAACAGTTTCTCACAGAGCACCGTTGTTTCCTATCATTGCTGCAGTCGATTTGTTCGGTCCAGTGGTTCGTTCTACTAATGGTTTTGCGTACATTTTCGTAGCAGTGGAATTGACATCAAAATATGTGTGTTTTACACCTTTACGCAAGGCAACAGCTCGTTCAGTATCTAATGCTTTCATCAAACATTTTCTTAAAGAAGTTGGTCATGTTGATAAGGTTATATCAGATAATGTATCACAGTTTCGCTCTAAAATTTGGCTTCGTACTCTACGGCGTCGGAAGATTAAACCAATTTTCATTTCACTTTTTCACCCTCAATCTAATGCTTCAGAGAGATGGATGAAGGAAATCAATAAATTGTGCCGTCTTTATTGTCATCAGAATCACAGAACTTGGGATCAGTATCTTCATATTTTTCAAAACATTCTGAATGAACTTCCTAATGACTCAACTTCTTTACCGCTTCTATTGATATTAAAAAATAAAGTACCAACAAATCGCATTTCTGAAATCGTTCCTTTTCCGCCTTCACGGAAACTGCGGCATTCTGAAGTTGTCAACCTGGCTCTACAAAATATTGCATCGGCGGCTGCTAGAAGAGAGAAATCAGCTAAGCGTCCTGGTCGTTTAAAAATCTTGTCAGTTGGCCAGAAGGTGTTAATTAAGTCCCACCGTTTATCTCGTAAAGGAAAAGGCTTATGTCGCAAATTTTTTCTGCTTTATAACGGTCCGTATAGAGTTCGCAAAATTATTCATGATAACACTGTTGAAGTAGAAACTCTTAAATCTCGGCGCTCTAAGGGAATACATCATATATCGAACGTAAAAATTTTTGTAGAATGACATACTTTAGAGAAACTAACAGCTACGTAAACATGCGGAGAATGCAAGAGTACCGCGCTGTGTTTTGGCGGCGGCACATACTCAAAGCAACAGTCAGTCTGCGCGCCGCACAAGGCAGTCGTTGACCGCAAACAATCACTTCCTACGTCACGCGCCTACAGCTGATCGAGCGCTCAGTGCGAATGCACTGACAGACGTAAATAAATACACAGTTTAATTTCTCCGAATAAATTCTGTATAAAGCTATAAGGACTTCATAAATTATGTTATTAACGTTCAGTATTTTTCAGGATACGGTTGTATAAAGTATTTAAGACCTTCAGGTAAATTCTGTGCGTGTCCGACGTTAAGACGACTTGCTTTGGAGAAAATTTTCAGGAAGAATGTCATTTCGAAGAAGAAAGTAATAGACAAAAAAAAGGTAACGGTTAATTGAGTTTATTTTTCAGGTAACATAATTCCACTTAGGTACGTACTTTAGACGTAATTTGCTGCTCGCGATTACGTGACTCATACTTTGTGCTAAATTTTATGTTCTATGAATTTACTTGTGAAGCGACGTGCTTGTGTACATTTACTGATTTTGACAATTATTGATTAATGGTGTTATTACTTGTGTATATTATGCATCGCTTGGCTGCTATGCTTTTTCACTGATGTCATATTTTTTTTTTATTATGTGCCTGCTGTGCTTATTTATTTAAATTATAATTGTCACCTGATTAGTTGTGCTGTTATGTATGTAGGTTACACTTTGTGATTTATCTGCTTGCGCCTTCATGTTTACTTATTAAGATTACATATAAACATTTATTTGCTTATGCTGATATGATGCTAATGACCTGTTTATTATGATAGATAACATATTTGCTGCCTTGCTTATGGATTGCATATTTACACATTTCTGTTTTGTTGTCATAACTACTCTTCAATTTAGTATATAGAAATGCTGATATACTGTGTACAAACATAGAGACTAGGTTACACTATGGTATTAATTGTAGATTGTTCGCTTGGCAGAGCCTTGTTATAGGGATTGTGCTGCATCCACTTGTTGACATTCTGTTCTCTACTGGTATATTTACTCGCTATTGCATGTTTTGCTTACGCTCAGTGCCTTATATTTTTAAGATAAGAAAATGAACTGCTATAATTCGACGAACGACATTAGTAAAAGAAAGTCACATGAGCTGAGGTTTTATGGAAGCTGTATAAATTTATGCTAATATGGAAGCAAAGAAAGTCACATGAGCTGAGGTTTTATGGAAGCTGTATAAATTTATGCTAATAGGAAGGAAGCTAACGACATGACAGACCAAAACTAGGTTTAGACCATTGACAGTATTACACTGCATTTTCGTGAGCAATTGAAATAGGAAGTGACAATTGACACAAAAAATACTCCACATGTTTGCTTCTGCTATGATTCTTGAAGTGGTGTACACACTGTGAAATGTTATGATCATTCACACTCCGTAATCGTACTTAATTACTGAGAGTTATTCGAACTAAGGTCTGTTAGAGGTCATGTATGCATTTCTTTTATTTAATGATGGACAAGGAACCAAAATGTATCTTATAATTTATAATGAGTAGAAAATTTGGGTCAGATGGATTACACAGAGGTTGTGTGTGGACACTGTGTCTTCGGATTGTATGGGATGATGAATTGAAGTTGCACTAGGATTTTGTCTGTACTTGTTCGAGGAGACTGACTAGAGGAAAGAGTTGTTATGGAAGTGAAATGATATTGGTGCTGAGGTTTATATGTATCGACGTATTATTGAGGTATTGAGATTAGGTGAAGTAGATGATTATTGGAGTTTTCGTGGACAAAAGGTAAGATAAATGATATTGATGATCGACGTATTGAAAAGGTATTAGTGAAGTATTGAGATTAAGTTGATGATTATTGGAGTTTTGGTGGATAAGAGGTAAAGTAAATGAGGAGCATATTTTTTTTTGTTGGTCCATATGGAACAAGGAGGATAAAGATGGCAGACTAGAACACTCAAGTAGAAGGAAGATTGTCTACACACACACTTTGTCAAATCACTAAGCAGTATACACTTTTTTTTGAAGAGAGGAAGTATTTGCATATCTTGGCTCTCTGACAGTTGTTCAGCAACAGTACAATTTGATCTGGCTTGGCAAACATTGGTCTAGACATGATGACTATGACGTTGACTAACTATTATTGACTGTTATACATTGCTGCCACTACTACTTGATACACATAATGAACATAAAATTTCGACAGAATTGCATTTACACAGTTAACACTATTCAATTACACAGTAGCACTAATGTGGATGAAAGATGAGTGAGTGTGTTTTGTGTGTTTTCCTTTTATAATCCCAGAGAAGTGATCCCAACCTATCTCCTAAATATTATTTCACTTGTTTGTTGTGGCTTGCACTGACACCCATAAATATTATAGGTTAACTGTTATTGTGTACTGTAATAGTTAATGTGACAATTACCTGATATCATTTGTGTGTTTATTATGATTTGTATGTTTAGTGTAAGAGCATTGATAATAATTTGTTAAAGAAATTGTATGTGCATTCAAACTATTGTTCATGACTGAACTGTCTCAGTAGTTATGGTGAATAGTATGGACTGTTACTTGCACTTTTTCTACATGATTGGTGTCACAAGGACATGTTTAATTTCTGCTGATGAACTGTGTGATCAGTGATTGTAAAAAATTATGGACTGTTACTTGTACCTTTTCTACATGATTGGTGCCACTAGGACATGTTTAATTTCTGCTTATAAACTCTGATGAACAGTGTGATCAGTGCTAGTGAATTTTATGGAACTGCTTCTGCTGAGAAATGTGACTTGTTGCTGTGTGCACCTGATCAACATTGCTGGTGCCACTAATGGACTGCTTCTACTGAAATGGTGTTACTTGTTGCTGTCTGCACCTGCTCAACATTGCTGGGTGCCACTGATGGATTGCTTCCACTGAAATGAAGTCACCTGTTGCTGTGTGCACCTGATCAACATTGCTGGTGCCACTAATGGACTGCTTCTACTGAAATGGTGTTACTTGTTGGTGTCTGCACCTACTCAACATTGCTGGGTGCCACTGATGGATTGCTTCTACTGAAATGAAGTCACCTGTTGCTGTGTGCACCTGATCAACATTTCTGGTGCCACTAATGGACTGCTTCTACTGAAATGGTGTTACTTGTTGGTGTCTGCACCTGCTCAACATTGCGGGTGCCACTGATGGACTGCTTCTATTGAAAAAATGTTACTTATTGGTATTTGCACCTGTTGACCATTGCTGGGTGCTACTGCTGGAACTGTCAACTGCTTATTCTTGGGCTATGGAAAGCGTTTATGTGAATATTTGTATAAACTGATTTTTTGTGTATTACTGTTTGTGAAAAGTTATGAGACTCTTACCTGCACATATTCGTCATTGATGACGCTATTGATTGAACTGTTTAACCACATAATACTTGTGTAAACTATTATGTAAAGTCACATGTATGAAAGAATTTGTATTGCTTACTGTATTCTATATAATAGGTTATTGAAAGGTCAGTGCAAAGCCAAAATTTTATCTAGTTATATGATATTTACGTATTAATATTATCTTTTATTTTTGTCTGTATTTTTTTTTGACGAATTTGGTGGTATTTTCACCACCAATGCTGGCAAAAATACCATCAAATTCTAGCAGTGGAGGAAGGGCATATGAAAGGTGGCTACACTGAGCCACAGCGCCAGAGATCGCTAGAGAGCATTGTTCCGCCGCCTCCACTGGCACAGTGTGTGTTGAGATGTCGTAGTAGTCAGTGCTTGTCGAGGACTGGTAGTAGTCAGTTCGTGTTGAGATGTGCTAGTAGGGAGTGCTTGCTGAGATGTGATACTGAAAAGTTCTTGTTGAGATGTGGTAATAGCGAGTCGGTGTGGAGTGTAAAGGATGAGCCAGAGCTTGCAATTTGGCGAACATTGTTCGCGAAGCTACCGAAAGTGGTTGTCTGCCAAAACTAAGTCCGCAGTGCCGTAGCACCGGGAGAAGCGGGAGATGTTCAATGCTACAGGGCGAACAAGAGGAGAAAAATAAAACTCGACGAGAGGCTAGAGATTTCTATAGTGGAAACAGAAAGCGTAAGGAATTGGATTAGAAAAGACTAAGTTGAGCGTAATTTCTGAAGGACTTTCCCTTTATGAAGGTACAGTGCAAGGCGCATCGTTTACACGACGTTATCGCCTACTTAACTGTGTATACGACAATTCTGCGATTCCAAAATAGTTGCTACATACTTCTTCGTCAAACTCGGCTTCTCCGACATAAAAAAAACTTTACTGTGCGACAAAATTCGTCGTCTTTATCCGCTCAACATCTTGTGACTAAACTCATCGTCTCTATCCTCTCAACATCTTGCGACTAACTTCACTTTGCGACCAAATTCGCCGTCTTCATCCTCTCAACATTTTGCTACTAAACTCGCCGTCTCTATAACTCCATGGTGCTGGCCTCATTGGGCCCAGCTGGTTGCTTAAAACTCCGTCTATCATTGGTTGTATCGCAGTGTCCTGGGACACGTCATACAGTTAAATGCTACTACTTCAATAATCGGTATTCCTTCGGAAAATACAATGGGGAAACAAAGAAGGTTCAAGGTTTTGAACAGAGATTTCCGCTTACTGGCGTTTAGCTGCGGGCTAGACGCGGTTCGCGTCTGACGTTGCCTGATCAGCTGTCGTCAGAGAGCACGGAACACTGTTCTCGTGAACTCTTCTTCGACATGGAAGATCAAAGTCTGAGCTGAATAGTTTTGTGTCTGTTGAAATTTGACAGATCAATGTGGGTAGAACGGACTATGCCGCGAAACGGAAAAGTGAAGGAACGACAGAGACAGCTAAGGGATCGCGCGGGTGCCAGCCTGCGTCACGTTAAGATACGTGCCCTTGCGGGTGGTGCATGACTCTTCATGTGTTGTGTTGTTGATAGTAGAAAGATGAAAGTGGTTAGAACAGACTATGCCGCAAAGATGAAAAGTGAAGAAACGGCATAGACAGCTAAGGGACCGCGCGGGTGCCAGCCGCGTCACGTAAGGTACGTGCCCTTGCGGGTGGTGCATGACTCTTCAAGTGTTGTGTTGAGAGAGGAAAGATAAAAGTGGGTAGGATGGACTATGTCGCGAAACGGAAAAGTGAAGGAACGACACAGACAGCTACGGGTCCGCGCGGGTGCCAACCGCGTCACGTCAGGTACGTGCCCATGCGGGTGGTGAATGACTCTTCATGTGTTGTGTTGTTGATAGTAGAAAGATGAAAGTGGTTAGGATGGACTATGCCGCGAAACGGAAAAGTGAAGAAACGACACAGACAGCTGAGGGACCGCGCGGGTGCCAGCCGCGTCACGTAAGGTACGTGCCCTTGCGGGTGTGGCATAACTCTTCGTTGGTTGTTGTGTTGATAGAGGAAAGATGAAAGTTGTGCGGGAGAAAACTGTGAAAACACCCACAGTTTCGGTCATCTTGTGAGCTCCAAGGCGTCCGCGGTGCCTTCCTGTGCATCGGGCGGGCGTCACGGCCTGTCCTGGAGGGATGTATGGGATTCTTCGCGTCTCTGGAAGTGGCCTCGTGTTCAACCGACGACGTGATGAAACGTGTGTGACGGCGCACGAAGCTGTTGATGTATTACGTTAATATGATGCTATATATGATGTATACTGAAGATAATTAATGAATAATACTGTGAAGACAATGGTTCTTGAAGAATTCACGTACGTTCTCCGCTCCCACGGAAGGGGGAGGAATGTAAAGGATGAGCCAGACAATAAGGGATTTTACTTTATTATATGAGCACCCAAACGGTAACTTCATTTTTCCATTGCGGCCAAGCCACGGCCGGCAGTGTTAGCTGCCTGTAAATTCTTTCGTCCCACGGTCTAGTAACAGGAAGTCAGCACCGAGGAAGGGCACCTTGTTCACGCGCCTCTCTCGTGTGCTGACGAGGTAACGCCGTCCCAGGCGTCGCTTAGCAGGCAACGCTCTGGAAAGTTCCATGCCGCCCGCACGGTTTGCTCGGTCCTGACCAATCAGGGTGGAGGAAGCCGCGTGGTGCGTCGAATATACCCGGCCGCCCGTCGCCGGGCCCGCTCTCTTGTATTCTTGCTCACCCGCGAGTCGGATGCGCGCCCTGTAGCATTGAACATCTCCCGCTTCTCCCGGTGCTACGGCACTGCGGACTTAGTTTTGGCAGACAACCACTTTCGGTAGCTTCGCGAACAATGTTCGCCAAATTGCAAGCTCTGGCTCATCCTTTACAGGAGATACATTGTAATTATGAGAGTGATTTTGGTCAATATATGAAGGTACGAAACTTGATTTATTTTTCATTATTTCCATGTTTTAAATAATGCGTCATTACAGGTTCAGTCAACAAAGCATCTGGCTTGTGTTCTTGGATTAGAGTGCAATTCTGGTTTTCTTGAGTAATTATGGTATTTCTATTTTCTTTAATTAATTCAGTATAAATGATATTTAAAATTTCTTGTGTTGTTGAAGAAGAACCGTGCCAGATGCGTACGTTGAGTCATACTTCCACACACAGAACAGTTACACTTGTGCTTTGGTTTCGTAGGTTTTATAGTTGCTGGGGACTTAATTAATTAATTGTGTTAATGAAAATTTCCATTTCATTCTTTGTTATTGTTCTATGCAGTCAGATAGCGTAATAATACTAGTCAGGGCCAACCGTTACGAGACTTCGTAACCGAACAGACAGCTACTAAAGCAAAAATTAAAATTATTTTCATTAAAATTTAATTGAGCCCCCATGCATAGTGTCGCCGAGGTGAAGAGCAGCGAATGGAGTGCTTGGGGAAGGCGGATGCAATTAGCTTTCCTCGACTTCTTATTATCATTTACTGCATTCAGCTTGTTACAATTTGTATTTGTCCTGCCTGGTGGCCGCTAACTCCACAGTTACCTACCCTGGTGGTTAGTGTCTGTAACGGCACTATACGTTTCCTCGCCTTTACGCTGCTGTCCGATAAGGCGTGTAGTTTTCACAGCTTTCTTGATTGCAGGCCGTTTATGATTCTTCTACTCTGGTGGTAGTGATTCCTTTCTCGTTCCAGGCGCTCTGAGCACAGAATTCTGTGGGCGTATTGCAGTCCGCCGGTTCTGGCTTTTGCGTCTTGTTCCATCGTTGCATTTGGCTTATCGGACGTCAGGTAGCTTCAGCCAGATTATCATTAGTCATTCGTTAGACTGCCACTAGTCTGAGTTACCACCTTGTGAAGTGAATGCAACTCTTGGCTGCCTATCTCATCGCTCGTGAAAGTTTCGGTTGCCGGACCTTCTCAGAGGTCGATTCCTGGAGAACCGTCTTTATGAATTACTTGTTTTTTTAATTAATTTTTGCTATTGTATTTGCCGTTTTACAGCAGGCTTAAAATTTTTTAAACTATCCCAATCTTGGCGTGTAAGGCCTTCAGCCATGATTGTGCTCGCTTGCCTTAAAATTCTAATTTGTATTTGTATTTACGCAGTAAGCCTTTAAAACCTTATTTACTGCCATTCCTAGCATCTGATGCCTTCTGCTGTGTTTGTGGCGACTTACCTTAATATTTGAGTACCTGTAACTTGTAAATTGCAGCGAGCTCTTATACAATTCTTAATTATTGCCGTTCTTGGCTTGTAAGGCATTCAGCTGTGATTGTGGTCGCTTGCCTTAAAATTATGATTTATATTTATTTACGCAGTAAGCCTTTAAAACCTCATTTACCGACATTCCTGGTGTCCTATGCCGTCTGCTATGTTTGTGGCGCTTGCCTTTAATATTTCAATACTTGTAAGTTGTAAATTGCAGCGAGTTCTTAAACAATCTTAATTTATTGCCATTCTTGGCGTGTAAGACCTTCAGCCGTGATCGCAGTGGCTTTTTTTAAACATTATTTGTGTCTGTGTTTTACGGTGATTTGCTGAATTGTAACGCACTGAAAACACTATTATTTACACAGTTGTTTATTCCTTCATTGATAACGTGTGGTGTTTTTTACTTGTTATTGAGTCTGGAATTACTGTTTTTTAAAGAAATGTATGTTACTGCAAAATGCAACCAATAGTAACTGATTACGGCCCCTTCCACAATCATAACCGAATCCTGACTTCCCTTGACTACCAGGTCTCAAGGAAGCCTGCCCATGTGCGGCGATACTTAAGCAAAATGTTCCGCGTCAAAAACGGCGACGGTTGACTCTAAAGAAATCATTCTGCTTGTTAGTAACCGTACATCTTATAAAAATGGATGTTCGTACACATGTATGTTTGCATATATGTATGTATGTTCCATGTCGCCTGCAAAACCACTCGAACATTGCCAACTAAACTTGGTACACATATTACTTACTGTCTAGAAAGAGCTCTGGGGATAAGAATCACTTGCCTTCCAAAGGTTTGGGAGGTTAAGAAAACAGCGTAGCCAACAATGCGCCAATAACCATATTCATTCACCTAGTATGAGAGTACTTAGTTACTTGCGACAAATCTTACACATAATCACAAATTTTACGAACCATTTTCTCGATGACAACCCCACAAAATGAAGACAGAAATAAAGTTTATCGTTTGTTACATTTTCAATGTTCATGCACTAAAATTGCCGCATGAAGCATGATGTTTTAATTTACTGTTTCTTCATTACTAATTAGCCAACGACCTTGCAGCAGTGGTAACACCGGTTCCCATCAGATCACCGACGTTAAGCGCTGTCGGGCTGGGCTAGCACTTACATGGGTGAGCATCCGGTCTGCCGAGAGCTGTTGGCAAGCAGGGTGCACTCAGCCCTTGCGAGGCAAACTGAGGAGATACTTGATTGAGAAGTAGCGGCTCCGGTCTCGTAAACTGACATACGGCCAGGAGAGCGGTGTGCTGACCACATGCCTCTCCATATACGCATCCCGTGACGCCCGTGGGCTGAGGCAGACACGGTGGTCGGTTTGCCCAAGGACTGTTCGGACGGATTTAGATTTTACTACTAATGTATTCGCGGCACATTTAGCAGACAGTACTCACATATACCACAGAATGTTACAGAAAAATTATATCATTGTGCGCTACACAGTTTGCGAGATATGAAGTCATACATGCTGAGATGCGTCGAAAATTTCCACACCGTGCATGACGTTAAAATTTATTACTTCTTTAGTAATAGATGTATTCACAACACATTTCACAGACGGTAACTACATGTACCAGTGGAAGTAGCTGCAAAATTATATCATTGTACGACGGATATTTCAGGAGATACAACGTTACAAACGCTGATATGCGTGAAAGTGAAACTGCAGGGTGCAACTCGCTAGAGATACAGTTGAAGTATGTGTATAAATATGTATGAAATTTGTTAAACATATGTGAAGTATATATGAAATGTGGGTGCTCAGGTAAACTCACAGGTAAGAAACTCATTGTAAACTCTTGTTGGAACAATTTCATTTAAATATGCGTCACATATTAGTTTACGATCTGTAAAGAAATAGTGGTGGGTGGGGGGGGGGGTTGGGGGGGGGAGATAACGTGGAAAGAGAGATGAGGAGGAGGAGGTGGCCAGACAGTGAGGGGTAATGAGGAGATAGACGAAGGTAGGAGGGAGAAAGAGATGGATAGAGAGCGAGAGGTGGAAAATGAAGAGAGGGGAGAGGAGATGGACAAGGAGAGGGAGAGGGAGGAGATGGAGTAACAGAAGACAGTAATGAATACATACCCGGACAACGCTAGTTTATTACTAAAGGAAACATAATGCATCTATGAGGCCGCGATGATTCTGAATATTTTGTGAATAAAACCGCCTGGACTGCTAAATAAATTTCTTTATTTATAACGCCATTTAGGTTACTGCCATCATGTGATATCTTCAATTAAGAATAAAGGAAACTTAAGAGCGGCAACGTTTTTTTATATAACATCGAGCTACAAAAAATTAGCTCTTAAAATTTTTTTATACATGTCACTCATCAAAAGCTTTGTACTTGCCAACCAGGTTCAGTATCAATACTAAAACCTACGACTAATCGGACAGTCACCTAACAGCTGGTTCAAAAGTCACACAAAGATGTAATTTATAGCTGTCAGGAGCGCTAGTGTGGTGGACGATGCCTTTGATTTTACGATTATTATTTTTCCTTCCGCTTCATATTTATAAAAAGGATGACATGATTTGAATTGCAAAAATACAAAGTCAAATTATAAAAAACGATTTCGGTGAATGTAGTTGTAAAGTCCTGACATTAATTTTTCAAATGGTGTCATTTAGTCCATGTGGATTTCACCTAACCTTGACAATAAATGAATCTGAACCTTGTTTTGCACGTTGGAAGTTTCAGGGTGAGCGAATTTTTAACAATGTTTTTTAACTTTTAATTTCCAATAGTTTTATGCTATATAAAAATCGTCTGCCGCCCTTTATGTTCCTTTAATCTTAACTGTAGATATCTGATGATGACAGTAGTCAAAAAGGACACAGAAATTTATTTGGCGATCAAGACGGTTTTACTCACAAAACATGCCACACACCTCAGTAATTCTCGTTCTATCATCAGAGTGCAGATGAGATTTCATCTGCGGTACAGTCAAGCATCTCCAAACGTCTCCAGGCACGTTTTCAGCGTGGAAGCTCATTGACTAGAGTAGAACGTCTTCAGTGATGAATTCTGCTTCGAACTGAGCCTCGACGACATTCGAAGACGTGGGTGGAGACGCCAGGTACAGCGTTGGGATACCAAACTGACCGTCGCCCGCCATACAGCTCGACAATCAGGAGTGATGGTCTGCGATGCCGTTACTCTTCACGCCTCGTTTTGTTGCCCTTAATGGCAAGCTATCCTGAACTTACATTTCAGCAAGATAATGCACGCTCCCGCACGGCGAGAGTTTCTACTCTATGTCTTCGCGCTTGCCAAACCCTACATTTGCCCGAAAGGTCGCCGGATCTCTCCCCATTTGAGAACTTTTGAAGCGTTATGGGCTGGACCCTCCAAATGGCAAGGGATTTTCACAATCTAACGCTCCAGTTGGACAGAATTTGCACACTATGCCTCACGAGGGCGTCAGACAACTCTTTCGGTCATTACGCCAATGCACACTAAGCGCGATCTCTTGTGTAAATCCAGAATGGGAGCGAGGGGTTCATGGGTAGATGACGCTACGCTAGTAGTGACTAACAGATTGGGAATTTTGGTCGGATGGGACGAGCACGCGGACGGCTGAGATCCGGGTTCGAGTACCGGTTCGGCACAAATTTGCACCTGCATTTGCATGGATTCATTTCGATACCCACATCCAGCTAACGTTGTCGAAAACCTTTAAAATGCCAGAATGCCTCTGTGCGCGTCCTAATCTTATTTTGTGGTCCCTGCACCACAGCGGCAGCATCAGGGTGACACAGTTTTCTTCAAATAAAGGTCCTCTAACTCTACCCAACAGAATTTCAGGTTGAAATACGTCGCCATTCTTCCAGAGATTCTCGTTTAAGTTACCCGAACATTACTGTTACACTTTCATACGCGGATACCAGCCTTTTACCATCATGGCAGCGAGAGTCTGATTTCGGTCGATGTCTTTTGTCATACGTACTCGACGAAGGTTGCAAACGCTGGAAAAACAGAACTGTTCGCACTAGCGTTAAACACATTCTCCGACTCAGAGATAACCATATTCTATTCGTACAGGTCGAGAGTAGGCCAAGATTCGATTGTGAAGCAGAGAGTGCGCCCACTAAGTGATATTGTTGTCAGATTCAGTTGAGTCAGTGCGTAATGAGGTTGTCATTACGTAGTAGGAGGTGGCATATCGTGGCGGCTCTCCCCCCTGTCGCCGTGGGTTGACGCGCAGCAAAGCGTAAGAAATACATCGATGGTGACAAGGATTTTTACCGGAAAGTGATAGTAGACGCGGAGAGCCGATATTACACGCTCGCGTCTACCGCAGCAACCAGTGGATTGCAGTGAGGATAACGTGTACAGATTATAACAACACCTTGTGACGATATTTCAATGTATTTTACCTGTCTTGAGATTGAAAGTGAAATGATATGCATGACAGTAGTGATTGTCTCCGATTGAGTTTGACGAGAATATATAACAATACCTGGAGCAAATTTCCGTTACCTTGATTAATTCCTCTATTCTTTGAATACAGCATTACTGAGCAGCGAAAATCCAATTTAAACAGCCTCATACCAGTTAAAACGGATCAGCTCTTATCCGTTAGGTCATGGTCATTAAAATAAAACATTAGGCAGATACATTTTTCGATCACCAACAAGAGCAAAATTTAATCGGGTATGTTTCATTTTTATATGTTATTCCCTTTCCAGATGCACTGCTCCTTCCCAGAATCGTTCCAATAAATCTTTTTCCCATCGCGTTTCGTTTTACTGTGTCCTGTTTCGTCTGCCATGTAGTTGCAGATCACTGCAGACAACGCTAAATGATATACAAGGTGAAAATTATTGAAACTGACAAACTCGGGGAGGTTGCACGGAACACAAAGCAGGAATTTTTCTCTAAAGTCACATTTTCCTGTGAGGAGTTTTTCAAGCGGTAGAGGGGGTTTTCTCTGAAAAATTAAGTATGAGTAAATACTCACACTCCTGTGAGGCACCATTTTGTGAGGATATCAAATCTTACTTACAGTAAACAAAAAGTAACGCAAATCATTTGTAATTTTTTATTACCAAGAGACAACAACATTAACAGAACACAATTACTTTGGTAAGAGCAGAGTGCAGAGAGGTCGTGGTACAGGACCACCTCTAACAATCAGTTTTTCTGGAAACTGTCGGTTCAAGAATTGACATGAAGGACGGCTGAAGTTTCTGGGGCCCCATCATGCTGGAGCTGGAACCACAAGCGCTGTCTCATAGCGAGTGGCACATAATCCAGCAATTCTGGAAATGCTCTGGCGAGGAAATTGAATAACGTCTGCCTTTTAATGGCCTATGTAGGTGATATGGCCCAGTTAAGCGGTCACCAACAACACCTGGCCACACATTCACGTAGAACCTGTGTAGAGAGGATTTAGGATGAAATATTCCACTGTGTAGTAAATACCATTGGACAGAATAAGAGAAAGGTATCCTACATCCGGAGTAGTTTTTTAAAAGAAACATGGGTCTTAATAATGTCAAGGAGATGCCGGATGTGGTCATCGTACACGGTAGTTGGCACTCAACAGATCGCAGTATTGCTTTTGCAGTGACTGAGAACAAATGTTACCTTCTAAAATCTGGCACATTTAGTTGAGGAGACAAGCGTTTCGTAACAGTTCAGTGTGTATTTCTTTGTGTTGATCGTAATAAAAATAAACTGTTGTATAACCCGTTTCAGTCGTTGAAGATTCACCTTCAGATCCACAAAAATAGAAGGGATCGGTTATCAATAAGGAAAGTTACAATGTTGGAAGCTCAATACATAATTAAGCATTTGTTGAAAAAACATTTAAAAATCAAAACTGTTTACGTGCTATAGTTATGTGAATCCAGAGGTATCCGGACTGATGGTTTGGTATAGCTCCTCTCTCAAGTATCAACTTCGCGATATTGAAATTAAAAACTGGGAACTATTTTTCGCATTGCATGATTACGGAAAAGATACACATGTCTTCATACAGTCGGCTGGATAGTAATGAAACTCGGGAAGTTGTGCGGTGTGTAGGTTCTAGGCAGCGGCAAACTCCTTGTGTCACGCAGGTTTGCGGATGGAAAAACAGTTAGTGATTTATTAATCGCCAGTGGTGCAGCATTAAATACAATAACGATGAGATCTGCAGAACAGGTAATTATATGTCGATGCTATCACAGCTGTTCGTAGAGAGAAATAATTACACATTTCATCTGCATTGGAAATTAATAGTAATTAGACGTATTTGTTCGTTAATAGCCTTTTGCATTAAACAGAAATTGAAAGTGTTTCATAATTAATGGCCAGAGCAGATAAATTATTGCGCTCGCATTACGGCTACTGATACTGCCCGGTTTGAGTTTCATTATTTTATTTATTTCTGCGCGTTGTCCGTTTCGTTTCGTACATATTTTTCCGCGAGGCATCCAAGATTTAAATACTAAAATGCATAAATCACTAAGATTGGTACTATAAATTTGTTTCACTTCGTATAAGCTACAAACTTTTTTTTCCAATTGTTTCCTGAAAGTAGAATGGTATTGCCTGATTTCGGTGAATACTCATACAAAACGGTCGTACAAATCAACACAGGCACTTCTAAAACGAAATAAATGTTGTACTTACAATAGCTGGGTTACGTTGACACATATTATTAGGTTGGTTCTTAAGTTCGTAGCGTTTCAAACGTCCCCTTAGAAAAATTATAAATGACTGTGCTTAAACTGACACACAATATTTTTAGCGCAACGCAATCTGACTTTCAAAAATCCCTACACAAGAATGGCCCTGACTAACAATAACCTATACCTTTCATGAATGACTTACCTCACAAAAATCTTCGTTACTCAAACTACTGCAATACAGCGTGCGCCAATACTGCCAGCTGACTAAAAGATTCTAACTACTGATAGGCATAGTTAGCAAATGAAAGATTTTGATAAAGAACAAACAATGTTTCCAGAATGAGATTTTCACTCTGCAGCGGAGTGTGCGCTGATATGAAACTTCCTGGCAGATTAAAACTGTGTGCCCGACCGAGACTTGAACTCGGGACCTTTGCCTTCCGCGGGCAAGTGCTCTACCAACTGAGCTACCGAAGCACGACTCACTCCCGGTCCCCACAGTTTTACTTCTGCCAGTATCTGTCTCCTACCTTTCAAACTTTACAGAAGCTCTCCAGCGAACCTTGCAGAACTAGCACTCCTGAAAGAAAGGATATTGCGGAGACATGGCTTAGCCACAGCCTGGGGGATGTTTCCAGAATGAGATTTTCACTCTGCAGCGGAGTGTGCGCTGATATGAAACTTCCTGGCAGATTAAAACTGTGTGCCCGACTGAGACTCGAACTCGGGACCTTTGCCTTTCGCGGGTAAGTGCTCTACCAACTGAGCTACCGAAGCACGACTCACGCCCGGTCCCCACAGTTTTACTTCTGCCAGTATCTCGCCTCCTACCTTCCTTTCTTTCAGGAGTGCTAGTTCTGCAAGGTTCGCAGGAGAGCTTCTGTAAAGTTTGGAAGGTAGGAGACGAGATACTGGCAGAAGTAAAACTGTGGGGACCGGGCGTGAGTCGTGCTTCGGTAGCTCAGTTGATAGAGCACTTGCCCGCGAAAGGCAAAGTTCCCGAGTTCGAGTCTCGGTCGGGCACACAGTTTTAATCTGCCAGGAAGTTTCAACAAACAATGTATTTACCTTAATAGTGTTCAAAAGTCATAATATATATATCAATTCATGACATCCAGTCCTACAAATTTACTGTCTCTGATGGACACACGTCCAGATCATCCGCTCTCAAAACTCCGCCATCTCTCTTCCCACATCCACCACTGCTGGCGGCTGACCTCCAACTGCGCAATGCTACGCGCTGTTAACAGCCAACTGCCCAACACTACAATAGCAAATTCCAACAATGCAAACCAGCCGCAGACTGCACACAGCACAGTCAGTGATTTTCATATAGAGCGCTACGTGGCGTTACCAACATAAAAACCTAAACAGCCTACTTACACGTATTTGCATAAATTTAATAAACATAACAGATACACATAACAATAATGTATTCTCCTTCACTATTTATAACAACTCTGGGATAACTTTTCGATTTCATGAGCGCAGAATTCAAGCGATTTTGAGGCGAAGGACTTGTCAAGCTATGTTAGGAGCGCATTTTCATCCGGAATGGAAGTTCTTTGAAGGTTGTTCGATAGAGAGCGCAAGGTTAGGAGAATAAAGCAGGTGTGGAATGACTTCCCAGCCCAACTCCTGTACAGTGTTTTTTTGTCAATGTAGTAGAATACGAGCCGGCGTTATCGTGGAGTGGCATTACTTCAGGCAGTCTTCCTGTTGGTTGTTCTTGGACTATCTCAGTTGTTGACAATGAATGTCTGCGGTGATGGTTACACCACGGAGAAACAGTTCGTAGCACACCACACCTCCGCTGTTCCACCCGATGCATAATATTATCTTTGGTGAATGCGCGCAGGTCTTTGTGCAGGGAGCTGCTGCTTTATTTGAGCTCAAACGTTCCTTTCTTTTCCTTCTGCTAGTATGAACTCACCGTTCCCTGTCATCAGTAACGGTACAGGATAGGAACTGTCGGTGTTGTTCACGAACCAGTTGCTGAAGAGTAAGTAAAGGCGCACATGTCACAACCCCCTGAATTTGGCGATTGTGGCTTAGGGCACGCGGTACCCATACACCCAACTTTTGAGCGTTCCCCATTGCATGTAAATGTGGCACAATGGTGGAATAATCACAGTTCATGGCATTTGCTAATTCTCTAGTTCATTTGATGTGGATAATTGTGGATTAATGCTTTCAAACGATCTTCATCAAACATCCAAGGTCTTCCAGAACGTGAAGAATCACTAATGTGAAAACGGCCCTCCCTAAGACGAGAAACTATTTTCTTGTAGTGCTCCGTCCAATGGCTTTATCCTCATAAATGACGCTAATGTTTCTGGCTACTCCGCTGTTGTCACCCCTCTATTGAACTCAAACGAAAGAATATGTCAGAAATGTTCCGATTTCTTGACTTGGCACTATAATTTCTAGCGTCCACAGCTCAAATGACCATCGCCAAATGACAAAATGTAAACTCAAATAGCGACGGTACATTACAAATAAAAAATGTCAATCGATAAATAATCCCACAGCAACAGAAATACTAACATGCAAAACAAAAACATTACGAACTTACCAGCCAACATAATAAAATATTATACAAAAAGATCCACAAATATTGAAAGCCATTGTTGTGTTGTTGTGGCCTTCTGCCGGGGAAGTGTAGTTTGATGCAACACTCCCCGTTTGTCTGTTCAAAATGCCTCTGAGCACTATGGGATTTAACTTCCAAGGTCATCAGTCCCCTAGAACTTATAACTACTTAAACCTACTAACCTAAGGACATCACACACATCCATTGCCGTGGCAGGATTCGAACCTGCGACCGTAGCGGTCGCGCGGTTCCAGACTGTAGCGCCTAGAACCGCTCGGCCACTCCGGCCGGCCTGTTTGTCTGTCCTGTGCAAGCCTCCACATCTCTGCGTAATTATCGTAACCTGCATACTTTTGACGCTACTGATTGTAATCGAGCCTTGATACCTCTTAAAAATTTTTATCGTTCCTCCCACGACCCATAAATATCAAATGGATGTTTTGTTGATGCTTCAGGATGTGCCCTATCGACAGACTGTCCCATAAACTTCTTTTTTCCCATTTCGGTTAAGTATCTCCTCCTTCCTAACGTTTAAATTTACAGTATTTTCGATGTTAACAGATGCCTCTTATTTGGAGACGCTTTCCTTGCTTTTGACAGTGTGCATTTTATATTCCGTCTGTTCCGACCATGGTCATTTATTTTTCGTCTAAGTAGCAAAAGTTATCTATTATTTTTCACGTCTAATCTCCTAACGTAATTCCTGCAGTATCACCTGATTTTCCGCGACTACATTTCACAATCCTTGTTTTACTTTTGTGGATTACTCGTCCCATTAACTATTTTCAAGACGTTGTCCATTTCCTTCATCTGCAATTCCAAGTACTTCGCCTCTCCGTTAAAATTACAACGTTTTCAACAAATCTCAAAGAATTCATTTCGTCTCCCTGAATGTTTATTCCTTTTTCAATTTTCTTCACAGCTTTCTCGATGTACAGATTGAATAACATCGGCGGTGGGCTACAGGACTCTCTCAGTGCCCTTTCAACTCCTGCTTTCTTTTGATTCTTCATCTCTTATAACTGTAGTCTGTTTTCTGTGTACATCGTAGCGTGTATTTTATCCCTGGTGCTTTTAGAATTTTAGAGATTGCGTTACAGTCAACACCGTTATGTGATTTCCTTAAATGTACAAATGCTATAAACAATAAGTGTGCAGTTCTTCAACCTATCGGTAATAGAGTCAATATTTCTTCAGAAACCTTAACCGACTTTTTGCGAGGACAGATTCTGCTAGCCTTTCTATTCGTTTGTAAATATTTCCTGTCAGTATTTGCAAGCATGGCTCATCAAATCGATGAATCGGTAATATCCACTGCTGTCAACAGCTATCTGTTGTGAAAATGGAACTATTTCAACCTTCTTAAAATCTAAAGATATTTCCCCCGTCTCATGTATCTGGCAACCAGGTGCAATAGTTTTGTAATGGTATGTTCTCCCAAACATCTCAGTAATTCTGAGAGAATGTCATATACTCTAGGTGACTTTTTCGTCTTAGATCTTTAAGTGTTATTTGAATTCTTGTCGCAGAATCATATCTCCCCACTCATCTTCATGTATTTCCTCTCAAATTTCCATAATGTTATATTCAACTTTTTTCCTTTGTACAGCCACTCTAGGTATTAGCATTTCCATTTTCAGCACTTCCATCTTTGATGATGTCGGACTTGCCATGTGAGCTCTAAATGTTCATAGAAGTGCTTCCCTTTTTTCCAAAAGTTTTTGAAATCGATTAAAAAAGACAAAATAAAAGAAAACGAAAGGTTTATTTTGTTTAAAGCATTCGAGGCTCTTTTTGTAGTTCTTAACTAACCCAGAGTTTCCTTAATACTCCTTAGTTTAGCACATTGAATTAGTTCTATGTTATCGCAAAATACCGATCAGTCACACTTTCACTTTGAGCGTTAAACGGATGTACTGTCGCTATGTTGTATAATGTACTTAAAATCCACTGCAATGAAGAATAACTATTGCAAAGTCTTCACGTCCAAGTTTAATTTTGATTTTTAGCAGATGAATATTGACACACGGTCTGCTGTAACAAACTGCAACAACATGCTAAACCGGAACAAGACAATACAGAAATGGGGGAGTACGAAACACGGAAATGGTTCCAACTTTAAATTTATCGACTGACGGAACATGTCATGTAATGGCACTTGATCTCGAAAAGCCTTACAGTATCTTTAAATGAGAACTTCTGTGAAGAACTGTAATAGAAACATATATGTTTAGAAATCTAGTTTTTCACTCGTTTGATGTTAAAAATGGACAAATGGGCTGAAACTAAAGGAGGAAACAATGCGAAGGATTTGTCTTCTTGGATAGTAAAACGTCTTGAAACAAAGAGCAAAGACTAAAAGATCTATTTTTTGTGCACATCGGTTTAGAGAACAAAACTGCTATAACTCAAACCGTATGATCCAAATCATTGATCACACAAGTATTAGATTTGGACATTCCAGTTTCTTAACCAATCGAGTGTGGGTTGATTAAAAAAGAAGTGCAGTATATCGATGATTGAGTAAGAGTCTAAAAGGATATAACGCCCCTCTATGTACGAAAAATGGACATCAAATATCGTTAAACACTCAAAACACTCCATTATATTATTATAGTAAAATCATTGTTAAATGAAATGAGAGTAAAGTACAAACGACAACACATGAGCTACATTAAATAAGCCACAGTTGCATTTTAAAAACATAGACTACTAAAAATACTGGCACGAGTTATTTACGGAAGAGTGGAAAAACTAACCTTCACGAGTTGTTTATTTACAATGTATTTATTACGTCTTATAGACATTTACTTTGTATTCTGCTAGTTGTTGCTCCCATTTTCTGGTTTATCAGCGTGGCATAAAATCTTATCCGAGTATGATGCACGAAAATAGGTCAGTATCCAAGTTTGTTTGCATCTGACAAGTTTGTTTGCATCTGAAAGTTGTGTCTAAGCTGAAAGTTGCATTTTGTTTACAGGTTCTGAAAGTACTGCTGAAGTTAATTGGGGTTCTACATTAAATTTTTTAAATTTAAGCTTCCGAATTAGCAGAAAATTAGAATAGCTGACCATGTGTGCTGAGTGCCATGCACGGTTAGTTACTAAGTGCAATAGTGACTGACTAACACAAAACTGTACGGAATATTACAAAAATAATAGTCATTTTAAATAAAAAATTATTAATATATATTTTACCCACAGTTAATAAATCTGACGTATTGGAATGTTATTTACAATGAGTAAAAGCTGAATAACTGACAAAAATGGCTCATAACTACTATATACATTGGCTGGCTTCACAATGGATATGATAACAGAAAATTATGGTCTTTTTATATATTGTTAGTAGCATGTTTTTTTACGACTCTTCTATGTGTGTGGTGGTATATGTAAATGTTGAAAGTTTCTTAGATACTCCAAATGACCAAACAGAGTTGCATAACGCCTTGAAAACAGACTATAAAGTAAACCAGCCACACTAAAAGAAATATTGCAGAATGTAGTAGAACAAACCAGGTGATATTAGACTAGGAAATGAGACTCTAAAAGTAGTGCATGAGTTATGAAATTTGGACGTGTGACGTATAAAAATTTTCGGTGCCTGCAGTGTCACGTCTTTCAGTGTCGCACAAATTTTTATTTTTAAAAGGGGATCACTTAAGACTATTTCCATGGGTTCGCCCCTCAAATTCCTCCCTCATATCACAAAATTGTCGTCTGATGTAGTGCAAACTGAAAAAATAAATTCCTTTTAAAGCACAGTTTCGTATATAATTTATATTCAAAACCTTACACCTGTGTTACAGAACAAATTATACATCGAGAATACTTTACACAAGTTTAAGGGAAGAAATGCTTCCGATAATTATTACAGTATTAAAAAACATCAAAATATGAAAAGGTGAAATGAACAACCAGTACATGAGACTATGTTAATCAATTCAACTGTAAAAAGCTAATGAGCATATTATTAGCAAAATGAGAAATATGCAAAAGTGAAATGCCAAAATGAGCACTTCTCAATTGGGAGTAAATCAAAACAATGGGAATGCCTGAAAGAAAGCACAATAACATGAGCCATAAACGAATAAGAGCTAAGCAACTAAGCAAATAAGAGAATAGGCAAAAATGTGATGCCAACAAAATGAGAAGCCAACAAAATGAGAGTTGGCCGAACTCCGTCGGCACTTACATACGGTTGCGCTCGTGGCGGCACCTCGCGGCCCGTACGCAACACGCACGCCAGTGGTGGCAATGCACTCTTAGCGCTCGCGGCGGCGTCTAGCGGCCCGTACGCAAGTTGTGCGGTTGCTGTTGCAGGTCGACCCTTAATCTATAATGTTATAGACGGCAAAATAACTTATGATGGCCGAAGTATAAAGGATATACACTGATCAGCCAGAAAATAATCTCCACTTTTGACACAGAAAACAGCAACGACGCGTCGCGGCATGGCAGTAATGAGGTCTTGGCAGGTCGCTGAAAGAAGTTTACTCGACATCTACGAATACAATTCACTTAATTCCGTTAAATTCCGGGAAGGAGGGGCGATGAGCACTGACGCCACGTTCAATCACATCCCAGATGTGTTCGATCGTGTTTAGGCCTGGCAATTTGTGGGACCAGCGAATCAAGTGGAACTCGTCACTGTGTTCCTCGAACCATTCCATCACACTCCTGCCTTGTGAAGTTATCCTGTTGAAAAATGTCACTGCCGTCGGAAAACATGATCATCATGAAGGGGTGTACATGGTGTGTACAATATTCCTCGGCCGTCGTCGTGCCTCGCACGAGGTCCACAAGATCCGTGGAATCTCACGTGAACGTACCCCAGAGCATAATGGAGCCACTGCCAGCTTGTCTCCGTCCCTCAGAACAAGTGTTAAGGGGTTGCTTCCCTGGAAGACGAGGAATTCGCCCGCTCCCATCGGCATGATGAAGAAGGTATTGGGACTCATCAGACCATGCAACGCTCTCCCACTGCGCCGAAGAGCCTAGAGTTCTGCAGAGGACAGGTTAGAGTCATGTTGTACGGACCTGATGAAAGGTTGTAAAGGAGGGTTGGTTGGTTGATTCGGGGAGGGGACCAAGCAGCGAGGCCATCGGTCCCATGGCATTAGTGAAGAATGGGTAAGGATGTCGACCGTGCCCTTTAAAAGGAACCATCCTGGCATTTGCTGAAGCGGTTTAGGAAAATCACAAAAAACCTACATTAGGATGGCTGGACGTGGGCTTGAACCGTCGTCCTCCCGAATGCGAGTCCAGTGTGCTAACCACAGCGACACCTCGCTCTGCGTGCGCCAAGGTCCAGTGCCGATGGCCACGTGTCCATTACAGTCGTAGTTGCCGATGTCGTGGTGTTAACATTGGATCATGCATGGGTTGTCGGCTGCAGAGGCCCATCGTTAGGATAGTTTGGTGCCCTGTGTGTTCAGACATATATGTGCTCCACACAGCACTAAAGTCTGATGTTAGTTCTGCAACAGTTCGCTGCCTGTCCTGTTTTACCAGTCTGCCCAACCTACGGCGTCCGACATATGTAATGAATGGTGACCGCCCAACCCCACGACGTCTGTACATGGTTTCACCTTGGTTGCACCACGTGCTGAAGACACTCATCACAGCATTCCTGGAACACCTGACAATTCGTGCGGTCTCCGAAATTCTCGTGCCGAGCCTTCGGGCCATCAGTCTGCCCTCGGTCAAACTCAGATAGATCGCGCGCCTTCCCCATTCTACACACGGACATGACGCTCACTGATACTACATGCACCGTCCGTGTGACTGACGGCAGTCATCCCTCACCAGGTGACGCCACTATCGCCTTGACGGATTTATATCAATAGCAAGTCGGCGGTCATAATGTTCTGGCTGCTTAGCGTAAAATGTCTACTCGCAATAGAAAATAAAGCATTACTGAAAATGAGACATTTTTTGCATTTATTAGTCCAAAACGTTTTCCTGGAGTCTAGCCTTACTCGGAATTTAAAGGTGCAGAATAAACAAGTCAGGTAAGAAGAGGACAGAAGCGTCTGAAGTGGCTGCCGTGTTTATGGAGAGATGAAACTCACAGGATGTGCCAGCTTGGGGTACTGCATCAAACCCACCTTCGGAATGAGGAGCACAACAATAACAATAAAATAGAAGAAACAACCTAGTTCTGAAGATCGTCAGGTATCACATATATATTCCTTTTTCTCAACACTTACTAATCGTACAGGGATGAATACGCTATCGTTAGAAAATTCTATATCGGCTTCAGACACTTTATTCCGATTCTGCGCTAAAATTTACTGTTTTTTGGAAAATTTTAACATAAAACAGACTTTTAACTATCTTAGCAGATAGAGCATCATGGATTTCCGTATTCATACCTATATTTTACGAAACTAACTTATTAAACAAGAATAAGAGACTCCATTTTCATATTATCTTGTTACAAATTCCTTATTATTTTTTTAAATACTTATTAACTGGATAATTGGTATACAGCATACTCATAGATAATTGGCGTGGCAACAGCGACAGTTCATTATCTCTGCCCGTCGTACAAGTTGACTTTTCTAAATGAATATACTTTCTGAAACAACAAACGTATTTGTCATTGTAGCTTTGAAGTGTGATTTACCTACTGCTACTACTGCCTAACGAGCTTTGATAAAGAACTAAGAACAATTACAATCTCAAAATATATAAAAAAAAATGTTCAAACGTGTGTGAAATCTTATGGGACTTAACTGCTAAATTTCATCAGTCCCTAAGCTTACACACTACTTAACCTAAATTACCCTTATAATATAATAAAATAATGGAATAGATGATAATGAAATGTTGAAATGCGTGGCTTTTTAAAAATGTATTGAATTAATTAGATTAATTTTTCGGCATGAATGACAAGCACAATAAGCTGAGCTATGCCTGGAAATAAGTTCGTATTAGTTCATATTATTTTGCCGGGCGAAGTAGTTTCTTTCTCCGCTGTAGATTTGTGCTTACCATTCTTTATAATGCTACGTTTGATCGCCTTGTTACCTTTGAAATCTTGACCGTGTTCCCATTAAGCTTATCGGATCTTCGTAATTTTCCAAAGTACACAGGTGGGCTTCAGTTTTTGTAATTATCGTACTATTTGAAATAACAACTCACACGACCTTTCTGTTATTAAAACAATACTGTATTTTTCTAAACGATGCACATATGAAATACATACTCCTCTCTTATTCATAGCGACCCCAAAATGGCGGTCTATAATTACTCGCTAAAAATGGCGTGCTTCTCACTCGTTCACTAGCTGAGCGCGAATCCTTCCTTCCTCCTACTGGTACCAGAAAAAAAATCCTCTGTTTTTTAACAACTGAAAGTCAAAAAATACATGACGGTAGGCATAGGCTCTATGATGGGCTACCGCTTCATCTTCTCTCTTTGCCTTTAAAGAAGACGAAAACATAAAGGAAATGCAAAAGTTTATCACAAATGCCCCCCTACTGTATACTGTCGGAAATAAGTCTCTTTATTTAGGGAGACAGTATACAGTAGTCTTATTAACCTTGGGGCTCATAGTTCAGTCACTTGGTGCACGTCAATGGAGTTTTAATACCCTTATGCTACTACAAGTATATCTACAAAGCTCATTTTCTCGGCCATTACAAATTCATATATATAAATACATTCACATATACTTATATCACGTAATTACATTCACATATATTCATATTACATATCGCACGTCCATGGCGTGCTAACGTCGTAGTCTCTTATTTCTCCTTACATTTGTTAAGCAGTATTACCAGGGGGAAAACGTTACATTTCTTAACTTGTCCTTTCACAATATTTTAATAATTGTTTTTCTCCTTGGCTTTTGGTTCATTAGCCATTCTGAGAAGCTGTCCTTTCGGCACACGTTATCTCATTGTTCGCTGCACTTATGGCCAGCAGCAGCTCATTGTTTAACGCGCCCGACGCAGTGACGCAAGCGCCACGTGGGCAGCAACACCGCCCGCGCACACACTGTAATGTCGCTCCAGGCTCATGAAGTCGGTGTTGTATATGCCCTCCAGTCCGGAGACTGGATACGACGGATTCAGCTCCACCGCTCAACCCGAAGAACACCAATACCTCATCTCGCGCCTGGGCGAGGCTTTCGGCCAGTGACATTGAAGGTAAGAGCCGCACTGCAGGATACGGCATTATCTTCCGTCGTGCATTATAGTTCAGAGGTTCTCACACCTCAACCCGTGGTTATACGGATTTCCTCTGATATCTCCGTCGCACACGCATCACACTCTGTATTCACTTTGCTAGACTGTAGCGTTTACTCATATTACGGCTGAGCCGTTATTTTCAATATTATTAGGCCTTAATATTTTTGTATCACTTCACACGTGCGGATATTTTACTCGTCCGTCGCGTTGCATTTCACATACATACATAAGTTGTTCTTCTTCAAGTATAAAATCTCACATAAAATTGATAATAGTGCATACATAGACATAAACATTGACAATAATAGAGTTGACACATAAATTTACAATTCACATTCACACTTCATATACGGACCCCATGACATGCACCCTCTTACACACTAATATCAGGATGTATCTTTCATTTATTCTGAATATTGGCATTTTCTATTCTTGTCTTGCAGGACCGAGCTCCTGCGCGTTTTTACGTCCACAACTACACATAGAAAAGAAGAAAAGAGTACATACATACATTTTACATAGACATCGACATTAACAGTAATATAGTAGGCAAATAAATGTCCAATTCACATTCACATTTCGTATTTGGACTCTATGTTAAGCATCATCTGACACAGCAATAAGTAAATTAGAAGGAACCTTGCACTTGTTCTGAATGTTTGCTCTTTCTTGTTATTGTCTTGCAGGACCGACCTCCTGCGCTTTTTTACATCCACAACTACAATAGAAAATACTACATACATATTTTCATAGACATCGACATTGGCAATAGTAAAGTTGACACATAAATGTACAAGTCACATTCACATTTCCTATATGGGTTCCATGTTAGGCATCATCCATCTTACACACTAATAAGTAAATTAGAAGGAATCTCTCATTTGTTCTGAATTTTTGCTTTTCTCTTGACTTGCAGGCCCAACCTCCTGCGCGTTTTTACCATCACAAATACACATAGAAAATACGTTCCAGCACTACTCACTACATGGAAAACAGGATTTGCTAAGGTCTGCTTCAGAGATCAAGCTGCTTCTAGGATTGCTATTTGTAGTGCGTCGTTAGTGTACTTATTCTATGCTTGGCATTTGATAAATCTTCATACTATGTATAATATTTACAAGTCTCGTTTGTGAGAGAGTGTGGGGGATGTTTTATCCCTTGACAATCCTGACTTCATCACTGCTTGTTAATCATCGTAATATTCCACATTCGTGAACACATATTTCAAGCCATATTTCTGCCTTATTGATTCGACGACATGTACATGTTTACTTTTGTGACGTGTGACCGATAATTTTACCGTATTTTTGTCATGTGTAGCTCCACTCATAATTCATTATCGCTAAATAACAACGCGCATGTGCTAAAATAATGCTTTCGCTCCTGCGTGCGTCAAGAACTCAGTGTAGAAAATATTGTTTCACTGTATTTTGTGTTCATTCCTCATACGAATCGTGTATCATATTTTCATTTATATTAAACTTATAGTTTCTCGAGCTGTAACAGTTAGTCGCTAAGGAAATATTTTTCATACTAGGTTGTTTTACATTCTGATGTCTGTGTAGCAAATCACTGTGCTGTGGTGTGTTTTAAATGTTATCATGTACCATTGTTACTATTGATTTCACTGTTTCTTCTATACTCCTCACTGCTTCTTCGTGATGTTCGTTATCATAATTACTTACCGTACATGCATCATCATACTTTGCTTTCCACACTCATACAACCATTCATTCTAAGACTTAAAACTATATAGTGTATTCTTTCTTACGTCGGCTTCGTGGCCCTTTCCTAGGTACCCTTGTAATATTAATCTTCATATTCATCACCGTATACCCATATAATTATTCATTAAAAATATTCGACCTAAATCGCCATTTATACTCATGTACTACCTACAGGGTTCTCACACTAGAACCGCCGCACTATTTATTTCTTCCCACAGATATAAATAAACTCGTATTACTCTAATACACTTTCATTCTCTTCCTAGATTCACTCCATGCTCGGTACGTCACCACAAACGTAGATTAACTAATTAATACCTTCAGTCGAATCTAATAAAACCTTTCACTCTCTCTACTTCAAAATATTATCCAGCAGTGAAATTTCATTTATTTCTCCATATCGCTTTTGTAAACATACAGTACTTACCTCAGTTCTTTTAAGTTCATGTAATTACGTTGTGTGCGTATTGGTTGGTTTTTGTATTTACTTAGCTTATCTCCCGCGTGTTGTTCAATTCATGTTTACAGCTTTATTTTGCTGCTTATACTATAAGGTATCGTGTAATTAATAGCAACTAACATAGGTGAGTTCTGTAATAACAAATTTGTGGATATGTATTCTCCCTTTACATTAAGCTCACTACTTCTAATGTTGTCTGTAAAGAAATGTAGTTCTATAAGTGTACAACTGCTCCTCTCGCTAAATCTTGTACGATATGTTATTTTATAGTTTACGTCTCAGTCACACGCACGTCTCAGTCACACGCATTTTTCTATGTTTATATCTCATTCTACCTTTCACATCATCGCTCACTTATGTGTTGTATGTAAGTCGCTTAGTTCTTAAGTTATGTACTAATCGCGTTCTTTCAAGTATACATATTGTTACTTCCCTTTTCAACTTGTCTTAATCCTGTTGTATATAGTCGGATAGGTCATTTCCTGTGTTTATTCTCTTCTACGTTGAATACTGGAAAATAAGTATAACTATGTATGTTCAATGGATTGTGTTAAGTTCACAAATTTAGCGTATTCTACTCTCCTTATAGTTTACTTGCGTCAATGCGCTCATTTTCTTAAAGCTGCATATGCTTAACTTAATGATATACTCTTAAAATTAGTGCTCTTTACAGTATAGTCGCCGACTTAGGAATAAATGTCTCTATTCGTTTAGTTTGTGTTGCTCATCTACGTCAGAGTAACTTGCTGATAGGTACCCCACTTCGTGTCGCTTCCGTTTTGTCCAGCTGGTTGCGCGGTGTGGATGCCGATTCGCTTAAATTCTAGAATGGTTTCCGTCGCGGTGCGCAGTGTGTCTTTGCGCATCGTACAGGGGACACTGAACTCAACCTTGCTTTTTGCCTACTTGGCCCCTACGATCAGCTGTTAACCGCTTCGTAGATAATTGTTGAAGTACGCTCTGCTTTAAGCGCGGCAGCACGGCTCAGTATACCTCATCGCTCATGCCTCTCGCTTAAAGCTCGCGCGCTGTGAATTAAGTCGTAAGAAAGTACAATATCAAAATACAAGGAAAATTTATTTTCACTAGGCTGCATCTCACTCTCTGCATGTTAGATAGTAAAAGAAAATTGAACATTCCTTATTGACTAAGCAGGATAGTAGAAGAGGGAGAGGGCACCGGAAATATAAATATTGTACCCCCTAGCTGGAGAGGAACCGAGCGCCAGTCGGTTTATTTGTCAAAGAGCGACAAACCTCCTACCTTCTTGCGTTTTACTGATGCAACAGATAAGGACAGAATGAGATTTGAATTTTCATTTAATAAATTTCCGCAGATCTTTATGTGGATACATGCCTTTTATTTTACCATTTTTTATATTTCCTATCAAGTAGCACCCCGGATGTGGCTTGTCAACAATGATATACTGACCAACATATAACAATTGCCATTTTTTATTCAATGCCTTTAATTTCGATGATTTCGGATGCGTTCTTAGTAGTACCTCCTGTCCAATCTGGAATTCTGTTACGTTTTTCAATTTCCTGTCGTAAATTCCTTTCCTTATTTGAGCTTGCCGCCGGTCGCGGTGGTCTCGCGGTTCTAGGCGCGCAGCCCGGAACCGTGGGACTGCTACGGTCGCAGGTTCGAATCCTGCCTCGGGCATGGATGTGTGTGATGTCCTTAGGTTAGTTAGGTTTAAGTAGTTCTAAGTTCTAGGGGACAGATAACCACAGCAGTTGAGTCCCATAGTGCTCAGAGCCATTTGAACCATTTTTTGAGCTTGCTCTTCCAATGTTATTAGCGCTCGCCGTACTTTCTCATCTAAGACTACGTCTTTGTGCCGTAATTTAGGTATCGGTTTTGCCCATCCATCTAGCTCCACCTTTTCAAACATTAGTTCGGCCGGTGTGTGCCCTGTTGATGTGTGTGGTAGGTGATTTACTATGTGCTGAAACGGACCCAGGTATTCTATCCATTTCCTTTGGTTCTGTGGTATATACGTGCGGATAAACCTATTAAATTCACGGAAGTACCGTTCGACGGGACTTGCATCCGGGTGGAACTTGGATACTAAAATATGACGTATGTTTTGTGATTTTAAAAATGATTTCCATTGGTCACATGTAAAATTTGAGGTGTTATCAGTTAGGACTGCTTGGGGTTTCCCAATGCGTGGTATGTAGTCTTCCAGAATTCGCCTTATAATTGGTCCTGACCGAACTGTTTTGACTGCGTACAGCTGGAGATACTTACTAAAAACATCATACAGGGCTACGATGTATTTAACTCCGCCGCGGGCTTGGGGATAAGGTCCTGCGGCGTCAATAGATACAAGATCTCTTGGTTGCTTTGGTATTATTGGGTTTAGTACGTTAAGACATGTCCTATTCTGATGTTTGACCTTTTGACACACCGCACAGCGTCTGATTACTTGCTCTATACGTCGCCTCATATTAGGGAAATAACAATACGTAGAAATTTTGGCGGCACACTTTAGCACTCCATAATGCCCCCATGTGCGGTGCGTGTGTTGAATTAAGTTTTCCACATATTCCTGAGGTATGCACACACACCACTTATCCATTCGTCGATCTCTTCTGTGAAAGAGGACGCCATTATGTATAATGTAATACTGCTCTAAACGTTCGTGTGTTCTAGCCTGCAATTTTTTCCTTACCTTGCTCCATCTCGGGTCTTCTTCCTGTAAACGTTGCATGTTTTTGCACATTTTAATATAATATGGTTTGAAAGTTCCATCATTTATTAAAAGCACCTTGAAGTCTGATGTTTGTTCCTCTAACTCGTGGAAATCGGTAAGACCTTGAGGTAACCGTGATAGTGCATCTGCCAAAACATTCTGTTCCCCTTTTATGTACACTATCTCAAAATCAAACTCTTGGACATACATGCACCACCTCGCTATTCTCTTATGTAACAACTTGCACGTCAGGAGAAAGGACAAGGCTTGATGATCACAGTAAACTTTGATATGTTTTCCCCAAAGGTAATATTGAAATTTACGAAATGCCCAAACTACTGCTAACGCTTCTAGCTCAGTTACGGAATAAGATCTTTCACATTCTGTGAGGGTTCTACTGGCAAAACTGATTACATTGACTTCCTCCTTACCATCCTTTGTTATTATTTGAAACAGGCACGCACCGAGCCCCTGATAACTAGCATCGGTGCTTAAACAAAAATCCAATTCCATATTTGGGTGTTTCAGGATAGGCGCGTTAATCAGCGCCTGCTTTATCTGCTGAAAATCATTTTCACATTCTTTAGTCCACAACCAACTGTGGTTTTTACGCAGTAAGTTTAATAGTGAACTACTGTTCAACGACTGTTGTGGCAGAAACTTCCTGAAAAACGAGGCCATTCCTAGAAAACCTTTTAATTGTTTCTTAGTATAGGGTGTTGAGAAATTCAGTATCGCATCTAGTTTACTGGTGTCAGGTAGAATTCCTACTGGTGAAATAATATGCCCTAAGAATTTTATTTTTTCCTTTCCGAATTCAGACTTTTTAAAATTAACTGACATTGTATTCATCAAATTTTCGAAAAATCCTTTCCAAAATACTTACATGTTCATCCCATGTTTGAGTTGCAATTAATAGGTCATCAACGTAGAGTGTAACCTGGCTAAGCAGTTCCGGTCCAAGGACCCTGTCTAATGCTTCAATAAATACACCAGCGCTCACATTTAATCCGAAAGGCAGCACCCTAAATTGGTAGCTCCTCTCGGCATTTATGAAAGCTGTATACTTTCTACTCTCTTCATGTAATAAAATTTGCCAGTACGAAGCTTTCAAATCGAGGGATGTTAAATACTTAACGACATGAAACTTTAATAGCTGCTCTTCTAGATTCTCTGGCCTTGTTCTTATAGGAACGATGATTTTGTTTATTTCCCTCGCGTCTAACACCAACCGCACCGTTCCGTCAGTTTTACCAACTACGAGAATCGGACTGCAGTAAGGTGAGTGCGATGTTTCAATAACCCTCCACCTAATCATACGCTCTATTTCTTTTCTTACTGCCTCTTTCTTTGCCCAAGGGGTGCCATATGACGTTCTATAATATGTTTCATGCGGGTATACTTCCATTTTATACTAATATCCCTTAATAACACTAGGTTGTTTACGAAAAATGTTATGATATTTGAAGAGTAATTTTGTCAGTTCACTTCGCTGTTCATTGTTAAGACAAGTGGATTTACTTATTTTACTGTCTACTATTTGCTCATCGAGGATCTCCCTACCAGAGTCATCAAGTTCCATCTCCTTTGCCATTAAGGATTGAGGGTAGACAAGTTTAACATTAATGTCTGGTATTGGCCTAATCTGATTTGTCATTGTAGTTCTTATTAAGTCCACAGTCAGTGTGCGCTCCCCTACATGAAATTGACATTCCCCGCTGCCGATATCTATTTTTATCCCATATCTTCTGAACACCTCAATACCAAATATACAGTTCACTATAAGTTTGTCTACCAACAAGAAAGTACACTGCAAAATTACACCACATATGGTAATGGGTATGCTGGCCTGTAATTTTATAACTTTACATTTACTTCCCATCGCCCTTACGATTTTACAGTTCTCTACAGGTAGTGTGGGAACATTTACTTCTCTCGCTATCTCTTTGAACAAGCTAGTAGACATTAGGCTTGTCGACGCGCCAGTATCCAAAACAACTAGTACATCTATGTTTCCCACCTTTACCTTTATTGTTGCTTGAATAATTTCACTTACCTTGTGTGTTGTTTCTTTCTCTTCGATAAACAAGTCTTCTTTCATTTCTGAGTCCTTATCATACCTTAAAAATAGATTCCGGATATGCTGTATGTGTAGGTTTGTTTCAGTGTCTGCTTCCTCCTTTCCGTTCCTGTTCGTTTTAGTGTTTAAGTCGCTCATATTAGTACTGTGGCACACTGACAGTTCATTACCTTCTTCCTCTAGTCACGCTCGATTATTATTTCCTGGGGCCGGTAAAAGTATTGTTTCATTTTCTGCCGTCACTTCTTCTATGTTTACCGTATGTTCGCGTGCTCGCCAGTTCGTGTCCCGGTTGTTTCGATTTGACTGTACGGGCTGCCTGTTATCTCTCGGATCCCTGTGTTGCATATTCCGTTCCTGGTAATTTGCATTTCCTTGTCGCTTATTGTCGAAGTTTTACCTCGAATTTCTATTGTCTCGGCCATTACCGTACGTATGGGGCTGATATTTTAGTTTCGTACCCTCGGCCACCCTGTGGCTGATGGGTAGACCGATTGTACGGATTTCCGTTGTGGCGCGGCGGTGCATACGGATGCCATTCATTCATTCGAACACGACCGTTATAATTTCCAAAGCCATTGCCGTTACCGTAGTTCTTCCGGTTTGGGTTGTGCCCATTACAGTTACGATAACTAGGCGTGGCTTGCCCATCCTCATGAATCAGATCTATTGAGTCGAGCACTGAAAGAAAATTCTCGAGATCATATTCGGGAACAGTTATTAATTTTTCCCTAACATTTGCAGGTAACTTGTTCTTTAAGATTTTCAGCACATCTACATGAGATATCGGATTATTCCAGTAACGGGTCTTGTTTAGGTATTTTTCAAAATAGCTTCTTAGCCCCCCGAATTATGAATGATATGGTACTGGGTTAAATACCTCTCGTCTTAACCTCTCCTGGATAGCTGTTGACCAGTATTTATCTAAAAATGCATTCTCAAACTGATCATATATCTCGCAAAGTTCTGATATCTCCGTAGCCCACAAAAGGGCATCACCCTCGGTGTGTCCTATTACATATTTAATCTTTTGAGCTTCTGTCCAAGTCCTGGGCAGTACATTTCTAAAGGCTCGGAGAAACACTACCGGGTGCGTTCGCTTTTTCTCATTTGAGAATACGGGAAACTGTCGATGTTTTATTAAGCTCTCATCCATTAACAACGCTGTCCAGCACGGCGGAAGAGCATTTCCCTGCGGTGATGGTATATTTGTTTCAGCAAAGTTTTGCCCGCTGCTCGCGTCGCGAGTCGACATGCGGTCGCGCGGCGTGGGTTGGGCATTGTTGTCCGCGCCACTGATTTCTCCCACTGGCGGATGGCTGTTTATCGCTCCGCTTACCGCCCCCGGCGATGATATTACCGTACTTTGTTTGTTAACTATTTCGTCTCTTAACCGTTGTTCTAACTGTCTGATATAATGTCCTACGCGTTTTAAGATTTCTTCTTCCTTGTCCCCCATTACTTCCTTTACCGCTTCCACATAGGTACGCTGTTCACGTACGCATTTTTCTGCGAACGTTGTATTTTCGTCCTTTGCATTGCTCTTTACCGATTCATAAAGCTGCACAATGTCTGAGTTGATCCTCTTGTGTTCTAGCTTGAGTAATCCTACCTCCAATGTGATTTTTTCTACATTTCCTGGTAGGTCGTCACAGAAAGAATGTAGCTTCGCTACTTCTGATTGTACATTGTCTAAGTTGACCTTCGTATTCTTTTGCATTGCCTGTAAATTCTCTTGGGTTTCTCTAATTCCGGATAGCTCCTGTCGATACGTGTGTGTTAGTGTTTCAAATTTTTCGCCCATTATGCCTTTTAATTTCTCACCCATATCGTGAACCGAAATTTGTACTTGTTCATTAATTTTCCTATCCACCTCCGTAGAGATTTGTGAAATCTGCTGTGTGAACTCCGTGTCCGGACTATTGAGTTCTGTGCGCAAATTTTTTACCTCGTCTGAAATGTGTGTCATGTTTGTATTAACCTTCTCGATCTCGGACTTTACTGTGGTCATTGTTGTTGTTGTTGTGGTCTTCAGTCCTGAGACTGGTTTGATGCAGCTCTCCATGCTACTCTATCCTGTGCAAGCTTTTTCATCTCCCAGTACCTACTGCAACCTACATCCTTTTGAATCTGCTTAGTGTATTCATCTCTTGGTCTCCCTCTACGATTTTTACCCTCCACGCTGCCCTCCAATACTAAATTGGTGATCCCTTGATGCCTCAGAACATGTCCTACCAACCGATCCCTTCTTCTGGTCAAGTTGTGCCACAAACGTCTCTTCTCCCCAATCCTATTCAATACTTCCTCATTAGTTATGTGATCTACCCATCTAATCTTCAGCATTCTTCTGTAGCACCACATTTCGAAAGCTTCTATTCTCTTCTTGTCCAAACTATTTACCGTCCATGTTTCACTTCCATACATGGCTACACTCCATACAAATACTTTCAGAAATGACTTCCTGACACTTAAATCTATACTCGATGTTAAATTTCTCTTCTTCAGAAACGCTTTCCTTGCCATTGCCAGTCTAAATTTTATATCCTCTCTACTTCGACCATCATCAGTTATTTTGCTCCCCAAATAGCAAAACTCCTTTACTACTTTAAGTGTCTCATTTCCTAATCTAATTCCCTCAGCATCACCCGACTTAATTAGACTACATTCCATTATCCTTGTTTTGCTTTTGTTGATGTTCATCTTATATCCTCCTTTCAAGATACTGTCCATTCCGTTCAACTGCTCTTCCAAGTCCTTTGCTGTCTCTGACAGAGTTACAATGTCATCGGCGAACCTCAAAGTTTTTATTTATTCTCCATGAATTTTAATACCTACTCCGAATTTTTCTTTTGTTTCCTTTACTGCCTGCTCAATATACAGATTGAACAACATCGGGGAGAGGCTACAACCCTGTCTCACTCCCTTCCCAACCACTGCTTCCCTTTCATGTCCCTCGACTCTTATAACTGCCATCTGGTTTCTGTACAAATTGTAAATAGCCTTTCGCTCCCTGTATTTTACCCCTGCCACCTTTAGAATTTGAAAGAGAGTATTCCAGTCAACATTGTCAAAAGCTTTCTCTAAGTCTACAAATGAAATAAACGTAGGTTTTCCTTTCCTTAAACTTTCTTCTAAGATAAGTCGTAAGGTCAGTATTGCCTCACGTGTTCCAGTGTTTCTACGGAATCCAAACTGATCTTCCCCGAGGTTGGCTTCTACTAGTTTTTCCATTCGTCTGTAAAGAATTCGTGTTAGTATTTTGCAGCTGTGACTTATTAAACTGATAGTTCGGTAATTTTCACATCTGTCAACACCTGCATCTTTGGGATTGGAATTATTATATTCTTCTTGAAGTCTGAGGGTATTTCGCCTGTTTCATACATCTTGCTCACCAGATGGTAGAGTTTTGTCAGGACTGGCTCTCCCAAGGCCGTCAGTAGTTCCAATGGAATGTTGTCTACTCCGGGGGCCTTGTTTCGACTCAGGTCTTTCAGTGCTCTGTCAAACTCTTCACGCAGTATCATATCTCCCATTTCATCTTCATCTACATCCTCTTCCATTTCCATAAAATTGTCCTCAAGTACATCGCCCTTGTATAGACCCTCTATATACTCCTTCCACCTTTGTGCTTTCCCTTCTTTGCTTAGAACTAGGTTTCCATCTGAGCTCTTGATATTCATACAAGTCGTTCTCTTATCTCCAAAGGTCTCTTTAATTTTCCTGTAGGCAGTATCTATCCTACCCCTAGTGAGATAGGCCTCTACATCCTTACATTTGTCCTCTAGCCATCCCTGCTTAGCCATTTTGCACTTCCTGTCGATCTCGTTTTTGAGACGTTTGTATTCCTTTTTGCCTGCTTCATTTACTGCATTTTTATATTTTCTCCTTTCATCAATTAAATTCAATATTTCTTCTGTTACCCAAGGATTTCTACTAGCCCTCGTCTTTTTACCTACTTGATCCTCTGCTGCCTTCACTACTTCATCCCTCAAAGCTACCCATTCTTCTTCTACTGTAGTTCTTTCCCCCATTCCTGTCAATTGTTCCCTTATGCTCTCCCTGAAACTCTGTACAACCTCTGGTTCTTTCAGTTTATCCAGGTCCCATCTCCTTAAATTCCCACCTTTTTGCGGTTTCTTCAGTTTTAATCTACAGGTCATAACCAATAGATTGTGGTCAGAGTCCACATCTGCCCCTGGAAATGTCTTACAATTTAAAACCTGGTTCCTAAATCTCTGTCTTACCATTATATAATCTATCTGATACCTTTTAGTATCTCCAGGGTTCTTCCATGTATACAACCTTCTTTCATGATTCTTAAACCAAGTGTTAGCTATGATTATGTTGTGCTCTGTGCAAAATTCTACCAGGCGGCTTCCTCTTTCATTTCTTAGCCCCAATCCATATTCACCTACTATGTTTCCTTCTCTCCCTTTTCCTACACTCGATTTTCAGTCACCCATGACAAATTTTCGTCTCCCTTCACAATCTGAATAATTTCTTTTATTTCATCATACATTTCTTCAATTTCTTCGTCATCTGCAGAGTTAGTTGGCATATAAATTTGTAATACTGTAGTAGGTGTGGGCTTCGTATCTATCTTGGCCACAATAATGCGTTCACTATGCTGTTTGTAGTAGCTTACCCGCATTCCTATTTTCCTATTCATTATTAAACCTACTCCTGCATTACCCCTATTTGATTTTGTGTTTATAACCCTGTGGTCATGTCTGCTTTCATATTACTCATGTCTGCTTGTATCGTTTGTAAACTTGACATTTTACTCTCTAAACCCGACATTTTTGAATTTATGTCTGCTTTCATTGCAGTCATGCATGTTTGTATGGATTCTGTTAAGGCTCGAAATAAGGCTTGCATATCTTCCGTATTCACTCCCGGCCTACGCCTGTCAGCATCTGCGTCCGTACTACGCGTACTGCTCTCATTTAAAATATTCTCTTGCCTCGAGGTGCCGTTAGTTACGTCTACTGTAATTAACGTATTGCTTGTAATTAAATGTTCTGTATTCACGGGCGTCGAATGCAACAATGGCATGTCGCGCCCAGCCTCCAAATAATCACCGCTAAACGGTTCCAAAACACTCATTGTTGCATTTTGCAAATGAACATCCGCTACATTGGTATTCTGATTTTCGAATGACATTTCCTTATTGTTTTGACCCTCCATTATAGAAATCCTTACACTGCAGTTATCAAAATAAAAATTTCCTTTTTTAAGATTTTACTTCTGCGCTACTTCTTACGCGAAAAATGCATATACAGTTTTATGTAATTGTAGCCTCAACTGTTCTTCAATCAATATATTTTCCATACTAATAAAGAAATGTCATTATCTCTACTTGACTACAATAGCGTTAATCTCTGAAGCTTTAGGTTCTGGATTTTAGGAAATAGGTGGATGGATTTTCTAATAGGTCTACTGGGAACGCATTCTCCATATGCATTGCGCGGTCCTACCTGATTGATGTCTTGTAAATGGTACTTCCTCTATTGTGCTTCGTTGTGTGCTCTTGGTATTGTCGCCTTCTTCCTTCTAATTTATTTATTATTTCCTTTTGATAGTATTTCTTCAGTATCACATCACCGTCTCCGTCACATCATCAGCGTACATGGAACATAAAGAAATTGTTAACATACATGTATATTCATTTTCCTAACAATACTAGTACTCACAGTTTTGCCCACTACGTATCGTGCCTGTCACCTGTCGCCACTTTATAATATAATAAAATAATGGAATAGATGATAATAAAATGTTGAAATGCGTGGCTTTTTAAAAATGTATTGAATTAATTAGATTAATTTTTCGGCACAATAAGCTGAGCTATGCCTGGAAATAAGTTCGTATTAGTTCATATTATTTTGCAGGGCGAAGTAGTTTCTTTCTCTGCTGTAGATTTGTGCTTACCATTCTTTATAATGCTACGTTTGGTCGCCTTGTTCACCTTTGAAATCTTGACCGTGTTCCCATTAAGCTTATCGGATCTTCGTAATTTTCCAAAGTGCACAGGTTGGCTTCAGTTTTTGTAATTATCGTACTATTTGAAATAACAACTCACACGACCTTTCTGTTAATAAAACAATACTGTATTTTTCTAAACGATGCACATATGAAATACATACTCCTCTCTTATTCATAGCGACCCCAAAATGGCGGTCTATAATTACTCGCTAAAAATGGCGTGCTTCTCACTCGTTCACTAGCTGAGCGCGAATCCTTCCTTCCTCCTACTGGTACCAGAAAAATCCTCTGTTTTTTAACAACTGAAAGTCAAAAAATACATGACGGTAGGCATAGGCTCTATGATGGGCTACCGCTTCACCTTCTCTCTTTGCCTTTAAAGAAGACGAAAACATAAAGGAAATACAAAAGGTTTATCACACCCTAAGGACAAACACACACACCCATGCCCGAGGGAGGACTCGAACCTCCGCCGGCACCAGCCGCACAGTCCATAACTGCAGCGCCTTTTTTTTTTTAATCTCATTTTGTTCGTTTTTGATCGTTGCATCTGCTCGGGGCGGACGTCGTAAGACATCCGTTTAAGTTCATTGTTGATCGATTAACTCAGTTTTTTTATTACAGAGGGCAGCTAACCCTCTGACCGAACACGCTGAGCTACCGTGCCGGCTGGACGGCTCGGCTAATCCCGCGCGGCTCTCAAAATACACTCCTGGAAATTGAAATAAGAACACCGTGAATTCATTGTCCCAGGAAGGGGAAACTTTATTGACACATTCCTGGGGTCAGATACATCACATGATCACACTGACAGAACCACAGGCACATAGACACAGGCAACAGACCATGCACAATGTCGGCACTAGTACAGTGTATATCCACCTTTCGCAGCAATGCAGGCTGCTATTCTCCCATGGAGACGATCGTAGAGATGCTGGATGTAGTCCTGTGGAACGGCTTGCCATGCCATTTCCACCTGGCGCCTCAGTTGGACCAGCGTTCGTGCTGGACGTGCACACCGCGTGAGACGACGCTTCATCCAGTCCCAAACATGCTCAATGGGGGACAGATCCGGAGATCTTGCTGGCCAGGGTAGTTGACTTACACCTTCTAGAGCACGTTGGGTGGCACGGGATACATGCGGACGTGCATTGTCCTGTTGGAACAGCAAGTTCCCTTGCCGGTCTAGGAATGGTAGAACGATGGGTTCGATGACGGTTTGGATGTACCGTGCACTATTCAGTGTCCCCTCGACGATCACCAGTGGTGTACGGCCAGTGTAGGAGATCGCTCCCCACACCATGATGCCGGGTGTTGGCCCTGTGTGCCTCGGTCGTATGCAGTCCTCATTGTGGCGCTCACCTGCACGGCGCCAAACACGCATACGACCATCATTGGCACCAAGGCAGAAGCGACTCTCATCGCTGAAGACGACACGTCTCCATTCGTCCCTCCATTCACGCCTGTCGCGACACCACTGGAGGCGGGCTGCACGATGTTGGGGCGTGAGCGGAAGACGGCCTAACGGTGTGCGGGACCGTAGCCCAGCTTCATGGAGACGGTTACGAATGGTCCTCGCCGATACCCCAGGAGCAACAGTGTCCCTAATTTGCTGGGAAGTGGCGGTGCGGTCCCCTACGGCACTGCGTAGGATCCTACGGTCTTGGCGTGCATCCGTGCGTCGCTGCGGTCCGGTCCCAGGTCGACGGGCACGTGCACCTTCCGCCGACCACTGGCGACAACATCGATGTACTGTGGAGACCTCACGCCCCACGTGTTGAGCAATTCGGCGGTACGTCCACCCGGCCTCCCGCATGCCCACTATACGCCCTCGCTCAAAGTCCGTCAACTGCACATACGGTTCACGTCCACGCTGTCGCGGCATGCTACCAGTGTTAAAGACTGCGATGGAGCTCATACGACCATCATTGGCACCAAGGCAGAAGCGACTCTCATCGCTGAAGACGACACGTCTCCATTCGTCCCTCCATTCACGCCTGTCGCGACACCACTGGAGGCGGGCTGCACGATGTTGGGGCGTGAGCGGAAGACGGCCTAACGGTGTGCGGGACCGTAGCCCAGCTTCATGGAGACGGTTGCGAATGGTCCTCGCCGATACCCCAGGAGCAACAGTGTCCCTAATTTGCTGGGAAGTGGCGGTGCGGTCCCCTACGGCACTGCGTAGGATCCTACGGTCTTGGCGTGCATCCGTGCGTCGCTGCGGTCCGGTCCCAGGTCGACGGGCACGTGCACCTTCCGCCGACCACTGGCGACAACATCGATGTACTGTGGAGACCTCACGCCCCACGTGTTGAGCAATTCGGCGGTACGTCCACCCGGCCTCCCGCATGCCCACTATACGCCCTCGCTCAAAGTCCGTCAACTGCACATACGGTTCACGTCCACGCTGTCGCGGCATGCTACCAGTGTTAAAGACTGCGATAGAGCTCCGTATGCCACGGCAAACTGGCTGACACTGACGGCGGCGGTGCACAAATGCTGCGCAGCTAGCGCCATTCGACGGCCAACACCGCGGTTCCTGGTGTGTCCGCTGTGCCGTGCGTATGATCATTGCTTGTACAGCCCTCTCGCAGTGTCCGGAGCAAGTATGGTGGGTCTGACACACCGGTGTCAATGTGTTCTTTTTTCCATTTCCAGGAGTGTACAATTAGAAGTCCTTCTGAACTCGGTGATATACCTGGTAAGAAGCGAAACTATAATTCTAACTACACATTTGGCGTTTATTTACTTTTTTCTATGTAAATGTGCATCTGACTGTCGAAACCAAGGAATTACAAGTAGGAATGCCTGGAAATGTAAATACAAGGATCTATCATAAATGCATAATTATTGTTTCACGTCTTTCGTTTTGTTTTTAAAGAAGTTTCCTCTTTATTTCCATAGCACCCTTATCCTAGAACTACACTTACTCCAAATACTGCAACGATTTAAAACTATAAAAGTGTGAAAGTCCCGTATAGGGGCACTGGTGGAATAGTATTCTGGCAAATGTTACATTCCCAGTGTAGTCGATGCGATGTAACTTACGATGGGTACTAAGTTGTAAGCCGGCCGTGGTGGCCAAGCGGTTAAAGGCGCTACAGTCTGGAACCGCGCGGCCGCTACGGTCGCAGGTTCGAACCCTGCCTCGGGCATGGATGTGTGTGATGTCCTTAGGTTAGTTAGGTTTCATTAGTTCTAAGTTCTAGGCGACTCATGACCGCCGAAGTTAAGTCGCATAGTGCTCAGAGCCATTTGAACCATTTGAACTAAGTTGTAATTAATAAGAGCAGAACAAAGTATCTGATATGTGAGACGGCTGTAAGAACTCTGAGAGGGAAAAGGACGAAATGAAATTCTACTCCATTGGGGAAAGTGAGACCAGTGCCTGGATTATAACGGGAGAAGGAATGGAGACCTTTACTAAAGATAAACATCTGTAAAGATGTTCCTCATGTCATTGCTTTAGAAGAACAGGTAATATCAGAAAAGATTGTATAGGGACATAACCAGGTGTGCTACAAGAAAAACGATAAAAAAGTGCTACGAAAAACATCGTTTTGAATGTGCCATATATTTTAGATACAAATGAAGAAGAAGGTCTGTGAGAAGACCGAAGGCATTACTGTCACAAACTAAACAGGCAAGTCAGAAGAAACAGAAGAAAAAAGAGAATAATAGAGAGAAATTACTTATTTATATTTTCTATTAGTGTTCACTTTTATTTGTTTTATGTTTAATTTACCGTTTCGCAACGCGTTTGAGCACGTTGAGCTCATCCTCAGATGTTTACACAAGCAGAAATTTTTGTTACTTAAAATAAAATGTCTGAAGCTAAATTAACACACCATTCTTTGTTTATTGTTCGGCCCCGGAGTGGCTGTTGGAGAATTTGGAGGGAAGGGATGGGGCAGTGCTTGGCCAGAAATTCATGTCCAGCGATGCATTCTGCTGGTTTGGAGCTGTGTCTCGTTGTTTATAGTGATTGACACCACAGCCTGAGTGCGATGCACGTAGCTTTGCATCATTTGCTATGATGCGAAAATCGAGTAATGGAATTTCTTGTTTTGACAGTTGTTCACTTACGATTTTAGAGTCCCGAAACTTCGTTTGCATCATTGGTACATTGGCGGAGCTCTTGTGAGAAATTACACTATTACTCACGACGTGATGCTGATCATAATTAACGGTGAGACACAGCTTCACACCGCCGGCTTCTGTGGCCGAGCGGTTCTAGGCGCCTCAGCCCGGAACCTCGTTACTGCTACTGTCGCAGGTACGAATCCTGCCTCGGGCATGGATGTGTGTGATGTCCATAGGTTAGTTAGGTTTAAGTAGTTCTAAGTCTAGGGGACTGATGACCTCAGATGTTAAGTCCCATAGTGCTTAGAGCCATTTGAACAGCTTCACAACAGCAGAAGACATCACTGGACATCAGTTTCTGGCCAATAACTAGCCCCACCCTCTCTCTTCCTCCAAATACAACAGCCAACAATGAAAAAGTCCTATGTTAATTTATTTTAAAACATAAACAATAAAACAACAATAAAAGTCCTATGTTAATTTAGATTACAACATTTTCCTTTTAAGGAATAGTTTTCTGTACGTGTAAACGCCTGAGTATGAGAACAATATGGTCGAAACGCTTAGCGTCAGGATAAATTAAATATAAAACAAAGAAAAGTGATTGGTAGCAGAAAATACAGATAAGTGATTGTTCCACACAGTCACTGTTCTCAAACGTAGGCAGTATGGCTACAATTAATAATAGAAGAAAAAGTTTCTCCTCTCTGACACAATTTAAGCTCTCGCTCTGAATCACGGAACACATTAGTTAAGCGAAACTCTTTACGGAAAATACATGAAAGAAAATAATGTGGGAGAGTAGAGGTTGGGGAGGGGGGGGGGGGGAGGGAGGGGCTTTTCATTGGCAGTGACACAACCTCAGAAGACTCCCGTGTCACACAGCCACTTTAGTGCGCCGTGGAGCCCTCTCCTGTTGTCATTCGTCGGACTGAATTGTGGGCTGCCAGACAGCAGTGTGTGAATGCGACGGTTAAAATTCCTTGTGGCCGCTCAATGTGGCAGCCACCGGCCCACAAAAGTCGTCAGCGACGCCTTTGTGGGGCTCCCCTGGCGTCTGCGGGTGGTCTCTTGCTGCGCAGGGGAGTCGCTATTGACGCGGTCGCTGACGCGCGTCCCGCTCCCAGCCGCAGCCGGCCCGCTCACTGTCCTCCCTTTATATTTGCGCAGAGGGTTCAGAAGGGCCTTTCCACCGTCCCTCTCTCAAAGCCGCGATTGTGCCTCCTGTCAGATGGCTGCAGGAAATATGAATAAGTAACTGCACCTGTGGGGAAGATCCTCAGAGGCTGAGGTTGGAGGGAAAAATCAAGCGAGATTATGGTATAGCGCCTTACCGACGGTCTTCACAGGTGGGGCGCAAGCTCTGATAGGGAAATAGGCCGACCGTAGCCTTTTTCAGGGAACTGTTACGGTATTCATCGCGAAAAGTGTATCTGGATCGCTGGACACCTGGCTCGGAGGTTTGGCATAGTGAAGAGCCGCAGTATTACTTACACAGCATTAACATTCAATACCACGGTGGGGACGTTGGCTTCCTGGCTGTATAAGCGAAAGCCTGTTTACCGGTCTGATCGTGCGAACTGGCTCGCGCTCACGCCTCGGTTGTGAGCACCCGGCCGACTCACGGCGAGTAGTGGAATGCCAAGAGGAGGGGAGAAGGAATCGCAACAAGGCAGCTCGGCACGAGGAACTGTTGCTCTACGGACGCTAGTAGCTCTACAGGCCGGCCGGGGTGGCTGAGCGGTTCTAGGCGCTACAAAAGTGGTTCAAATGGCTCTGAGCACTATGGGACTGAAAATAGCAGGTCGTCAGTCCACTAGAACTTAGAACTACTTACACCTAACCTTAGCGGTCGCACGGTTCCGGACTGTAGCGCCTAGAACCGCTCGGCCAGCTACATTCTGGAACCACGCGACAGCTACGGTCGCAGGTTCGAATCCTGTCTCGGGCATGGATGTGTGTGATATCCTTAGGTTAGTTAGGTTTCAGTAGTTCTAAGTTCTAGGGGACTGATTACCTCAGAAGTTAAGTCACATAGTGCTCAGAGCCATTTGAACCAAGCTGTACAGAGATATTCGTTTCAGGGTGGCTATTTAACGCCTTTCGTGGGTAATTACTTCCTAAAGTTGTTGCATTGACGAGAAATGACAGTGAAATTAAATTTACATTTATTTTAAGTGATGGCGCAAAGAACATTGGGCATATAACTACGAAACATATCTCTTACTACTCACGCAGCCTTATGATGAATGTCATTTTCGGAAGATTAAATTCATAACAATATGTGTTTCGTACTAACACTGCATGTCGATGGATATTATTTATTTTGCTTTCCGCTGAAACATCAATGGCTGCTACCACTTTCTGAACACTACTAACTCAGAGGTATGTTTTTAAACTGAAGTCTCTCGGTGTGCTTCTCTCGCTATATTTCGTTCTCTTCACTATAGGAAAAAAAAAAAATGTTCGCACAAGCACACTGACAGAAAAAAATCGCAATGCCAAAAATTAAATAATGTCGAGTAATGAAACATCTGAAATATATTTGTCAAGGTAACATATTTAAGTGTTTAACATTGCAAAATCGCAGGTTAATGTAAGCGCGAGATACCCCATTGCAAACGTGAAATGTTGGTACATTAATAACTGTTGTAACCGCCAGAATATTGGGGACGGTTTATGCTGTTCGTGGGTGATGGGTGACACTGAAGTTGTCGTCTGATCATGTGCCATATTAGCACTATGGGAGACAGATTTGGTGATCGAGCAGGCCAAGGCAACATGTTGACACTCGGTAAGGCACGTTTGGTTACGAAAGCGGTATGCGGCCGACCGTTATCTCGTTGGAGAACAGCCCTTGGAATTATGCTCATGAATGGCATCACATCAGGTCGAATCACCAGACTGGCGTAGAAATTTGCAGTCAAGGTACGAGAGCGCTCCTGCTGTCATACGAAACCGCAGCCCAGATCGTAACTGCAGGTGTAGGTAGGGTATGTAGCAGGCAGACAGGTTGGTTTCAGCCACTGAACACGGCCATCACTGGCACCGAGGCAGAACCAGCTTTCATCAGAAAACACAACAGACCTCCACCCAACTCTCCAATGGGCGCTCGCTTGGCACCACTGTTAATTACATTTATTTCAAGCAATCATGATATCTGTTTAAGTGCTTTTAAACACTATCCCAAGTTGGCACAACTGTTTGCGCATTCGCCTAGTGAACAGGAGACCCGGGTTCGAATCCTGGCCTTCATAGCAATTTTCATTCGTAGCTTCCGTCTGCATATATTCATCGGTGAAGTTTATGACCCCAGACATACTGAGGGACCAAAACCTGGAAACAAATTTCGGCGGCAATTTTTGTAGAGGAGATGATAATTTACTCAAAATGCTGGAAACGGTCAACTACTCAATTTTTAAACGGTAGTAAGGATAAAGCTGGAATCGCCTTTCTCATGGTTAGAACTGAACCAGAACACTAAACGTTTTTTGGCAAAAATTTCTAGTCTGACCCTGTGCTTCAGCAGGTATTTTATGGCCCCTGCCCTTATATGTAGTAGGTAACGACTCTACTTTATGAACTCACAAGCTTTCAATAGTGTGGTGCCAGTAATGCAATAACAGATTTGGCCGTTGCCATTTCCAGCCCGTTCTGTTAGAAGTACGACACGGGCCACAATTGCAGGTTCGTCGCCGTCGCTGACGCGTCTCGGTGCAGGCGTCCACCTCCTTGAAGATACTAGCATTTAAGCTTTCATCACCTAGAATGGAACCCTGCAACGTCGCTCACATACGGTCGCCGTTTCGTCCGCTTCGCGAGCGCAGGTACAGGAGATGGACACAAATATGGAAAAACGAAAAAGACAACACTTTACCATGCCTAACACGGAGGAGGAAAACCATTGGCATTCAAAACAGCTTCAATTATTCTCGCAACGGATACGGATTCAGAATGGTTTTCCAGGGAGTCTCATACCATTATTGCTACGAAACAGTGGCAAGATCAGGTAATGAAGATGAAGGTGTATAACTATGAAGCATACTCCTCTCCAAAGTAGATGTCTATGCCAAACCAGTCATGGCCGTTGCGAGGTGTGAGAACATGGGCCCTGGCGTCTTGGAATACAGCATCAGCACTGGGGAACAAATACTGAACAATCGGATGAACCTGATCGACAAAAATGGTGGCAGTAATGTGACCATGAATAGCAATCATGTGGCTTCTAAGATACCACGATATGGTTCCCCAAATCGCACCGAACACACGCCATGTTTTGCTTTTGGGACGTAAATTCGGCCAGAAGTTAGTGTGAAGCGAGACTCATCCGACCAAATGACTTTCTTCCATTGCTCAACAGTCCGCTCCGATAGCCGAGTGGTCAGCGTGACGGATTGCCGTCCTACGGGCCCTGGTTCGATTCCCGGCTGGGTTGGAGATTTCCTCCGCTCAGGGACTGGGTGTTGTGTTGTCTTCATCATTATTTCATCCCCACCCGGCGCGCAGGTCGCCCAATGTGGAGTCGAATTTAATAAGACCTGCACCAAGGCGGCCGGACCTGCCCCGCAAAGGGCCTCCCGACCAATGACGCCAAACGCTCCCTTCCATTTCCATTGCTCAACAGTGAAGGTTTCAGAAAGTCGGCACGACGTTTTCTGTTAAGGGCAGTCGCATGACTGATGAATGATTTTCGAATTCGGGCTCGCCCTGCAATTTCCAGTAACTGGGGCTCCCTTCGTGTTGTTTTGATACTGACAGGGTTCTCGAGAGCCACATTCAATTCTTCTGTGACTTTTGTAGTTGTTACCCTCCTATGTTTCTCAAATCCTCTTCAATGACCGCCCGTCACGATGGCTCAACACACACTTTGGTTCGCCTTGAGACTGCGGATGACATTTTCCCGCTTTCCCTGTATGCGGTATTAGCCTTCAATATTGTACCTCTTGAAATATCAGACACCTCGATTTTTGTGGTTACAGAAGCACTCACCATTGGAGCGCCAACAATTTGCCCACGTTAGAATGCACCGAATTCCAACATAATGCTCTCGCAACTACACAGAACGCTGTTTTGACCACTCTTGACATTTGAGGTTAGTGTTGTTTAACGTCCCGTCGACAACGAGGTCATTAGAGACGGAGCGCAAGCTCGGGTTAGGGAAGGATGGGGAAGGAAATCGGCCGTGCCCTTTCAAAGGAACCATCCCGGCATTTGCCTGAAACGATTTAGGGAAATCACGGAAAACCTAAATCAGGATGGCTGGAGACGGGATTGAACCGTCGTCCTCCCGAATGCGAGTCCAGTGTGCTAACTTGACATTTGAAACGTATCGCGGACGTTGCTCAGGCGCCGTTTGTGGTCAAATAGAACAGTGAAACCTACAGGCTTGGCTAGCATCTGTATTTATGTTGAAGTCTGCGTTCCTCACATTGTTTTCAAACTTTTGCCCCCGCGCCCCCTCCGCCCCACCCCCTCCCCGCCCCAGGATCTCGTGCTACAACGTCACCTTGTCTGCCCTCTTGGTTCAGTACACTCTCATCGGCTTGGTCGCAGTTTTGTGCACGTAGACGCGGTTTCAGTACATGTGCTCTGTGTCGTTATTAATTGTGTAACATCAGCGATGACTGCTATTGTGTAAAAATTGTGTTTTTCTCAATTTTAATTTCAGAATATATCAGCATTTTTGTTACTTTATATTTCTTTCTTATTTAATTTGTGGTATCCTCCCACCTTTCCTAATATCCAGTGGATCACTAAGTCCCTGCGGAACGTTCTCTTCGCCTTACATGGTCGACTACTCGACAGGTAACGAATTTAAAATCCCGATGACTGACAACATTTGCCGCCCCCGCAAATTGAGACAAACGCCCTTCATTTCCGCCGCCTGGGATTGAAAGGGCTGTGAAAGAGGGTGGGGTAAGATAGTCGCAAGTGTCCGCGGCTGATTTTCCTTCTCTGACCATAGACCATTACTTTTTGTCAAGTGTGAAAGTTTTCGGCAATAACATGTGTTCTACACTGCAACGGATTCTGATAATGATCTTACCTCGAAAACCAGAATGATCTCATTGCGGCTAGACACATCCTGGCCTGTAGGCACTTCAAGATCTTTGCGGTTAACTAAAATGCCAGTTGATTGGCAAATTAGTTTCTCTGGAATGCACGCCAACAACTTCTCACCAAGAGGCAGGAGAGTGTGGAAATGCTTTGCACATTGATTATGTCATAACTTAAGTGAATTTCTTCTCTGAAGATTTAATGCGGTAAGTGTAGCAAAAGGAAAATGTACATGTCATTTGTAATGTGGCTCGTAGGAGACATTAATTGTCTACATGTCGTATATTAAGAGGAAATGGCATAACGTCATGTAAAGTGCGTTGTAAGGAGACACTAAAACTTCCATGCAGAAATATTGCTTATTGTGGCAAATGAGCTCTTTGGGAATAACTGTAACCACAGAGATTATTAGACTGAATTACCAAATGAGCCCATGCTTTGCTGCAAAAATGGATTTATTAAGCTTCCTTTGTGGTTTGGAGACCTACTCATTACATTTTGTTTTCGTATGCTAGTAGTAGGGAAGACAAAATAAAATGGTAAAGTTAATATTAAACTAGAAGATGATGTTCTAGAGCAGGTCGAGAACTTTTGTTGTTTGGGGAGCACAATCACTGACGACAATAAATGTATCACAGATATAAAAAAGAAGAATAGCCTTGGCGAAGCAAGCTTTCCAAAACAAAAGGAATTTAGTAACAGACAATCATATAAACCTAGAAAGTAGGAAAAAATTTTCCAAAACTTTCGTCTGGAGTGTCTTAACATACAGATGTGAAGCGTGGACTCTGGGAAAGGCAGAGAAAGACAGACTGGAAGCAATGGAAGTGTGGATACGGAGAAGAATGACTAAAACAAGCTGGGTAAATAGAAAAACTAATGAACAGGTCTTAAGAGAAGTGAATGAGAACAGAACGCTGCTAAATTATATAGGAAGAAGAAAATAAAAAATGATAGGGCACATAATGAGACACAACCAATTCCTAAAGAAGGAATTTGAAGGAAAAGTGTTAGGGGAAAAACCAAGAGGCAATCCAAGAGCAACGTATTTTAATAACATCAAAGAAGATACGGGGATAAAATCGTATGAAGAATTGAAGAGGATGACAATGGAGAGAGGGACGTGGCTAAATCGACAAGGAATAGTCTTTAGTTTATGCTGATGATGATAATGATACGAATAAAAATGCCTAGGAAACGGTCGAGTCTTTCTGAATCACAGGAGACTGGCTAAAATACTTTGTGCTCTCAAGAATCCAATGACGAATATGAAGCGAGACCTGCTGAAGTGATTGCGTAGATTTTTCAGGCGTCTTATATGCTGAAAATCGGAAACGTCAGGCCTTAACTCGCTCTTTGGAGACCCCTTGTGAAAGGGAGGCCTAGACATGACTGTGATCGAGGGCATCATGCATTATGTCGCTGTTCAGAACCCTTCCATCACAGAGGCTTCTCCTCAACGGAACTTCATAGAAGCAGAAATTTTAATGGGAAATGGCGCAGGTGAGCGAGATCCAACTTATGCTTAACGTTTTACCATTTCACTTCAAATGTGTACAATTCCTGGTAAGCTTAGATATGCCATGCCCATAAACAAAGCACATGGTCAGAGGGTTCATGTTGTGAATGTGGAGGAGCTTGGTGTCAGTTGGTTTTCGCACAACCAGCTCTATGTAGCTCTCTCCCATGTTAGTGAATCAAACAAACTCTTCGTTCATCTCCCCGATCACACTACATCAGACATTGTATATAAAAAAAATTATTAGTTAAAAATAAATTCCACATCTATGAAGTCTTGGGCACAGCTATAAATAAATACTTGGACAATGCTGGGATTCTTGGCTACTGTTTAATATTATTTCTACTCACGATTCAACTTCCAGATGTTAAATGTGAGATACTTAAGTGGCCAATCGAGCTAATCAAAACAGACAGAAAAGTTTAAAACAGGGATAGAAATTTAAAAAAGTTCTCAACTGACAAAATAGTATCTGCATGTGAACCAGAACTCCAATGATAAACTTTCAGAGGTTCTTCAGGCACACCTCCTTAGCGTTTTGCTATAAGGGGGCCATAGTCGCTGGTGATTCATTGTAGAAAAATAATGTGATAATGATGTAATTAAGGTTTATTCGGTTTTTTAACGCATTCAAGAAATAGGTCAAATGGTCCTGAGAACTATGGGACTTAACACTAGAACTTAGAACTACTTAAACCTAACTAACCTAAGGACATCACACACATACATGCCCGAGGCAGGATTCGAACCTGCGACCGTAGCGGTCGCGCGGTTCCAGACTGAAGCGCCTAGAACCGCTGGGCCACAAGGGCCGGCTTTAACGCATTCGAGCTTGTTTCTGTGAAGAAGCCTATAGTACGCAATAATCAAATCGTGTAACACACAACACAGTGCAGAGCAACTACCTTCAATCGAAGAACTGTGCTGTGAACTGGTTGTAGTCGCTGTGGGAGTAGCTCAGAACAGCAACGTTATGTCTCTCTTCCGTTGGATTCAGTGAACCCACACGGCCAACTGTTCATCAGTAAACCTACCCATACTGTTTCATATCAGTGTTCACGTACAACTTACGGAACCGAAAAAACAAACCCAAGACAGAACCGAACAGTACTAAACACAAACGTGAAGACCAAGAGTGAGATGTATACTACTATTCTCAACAGCAGGTACCGTGTGCGAATGGTAACAAGACACACCGGGCATACCGCAAACTTTTGCATAGTGGTGCACTGTCTTCAGTGAAATACAGATACAAAGGTAATTGGGGCAAGATGTCAAACGAAATGCAATAGCCCCGTAACCATCCGTCGAAGACCACGGGTACCTTACACCAAGATACGCAGAAGTTATCCCTGAACAACTTCTGATTATTTATAAGTGCAGTTCTGCTCACTCTTTATATCCGCACTACGTGGCTTACGTGAGTTCAACTGCTTATCTTGCAAAAATCAAAGTTTGTTTTCGCACTTCCTAAACATTAAATAGCCGGTATTTTGAATTGTGGTACATTTCGAACAAGCAAGAACTTCATTTTTCCATCTCTAGCGATGTCTCCGCAGGTAATAGGTGTTCCTATTAGAAGCGGGACTCATCACTGAAGTCAGTTCTACTCCTATCAATGAGACTCCAAGCCGATGACGTATCTGGAGACGCCCCGGACTGCCCCGTAACATATGGCCCGACAACCAGGGGTGGTGATATGGGGGCAGTGATTATCTGGGATGCCATTTCTTGCCATAGCAGAAACCGAGCGCGGTGGCTCAGTGGTTAGCACGCTGGACTCCCATTCCGGAGGACGACGGTTCAATCCCGCGTCCGGCCATTCCTATTTAGATTTTCCGTGATTTCCCTAAGTCGCTCCAGGCAAATGCCGGGATCGTTATTTTGAAAGGGCACGACCGACTTCTTTCCCCGTTCTTCCCAAATCCAATAAGACCGATGACATAGCTGTTTGGTTTCTTCCCCCAAACAATCCAATCCAGTTCGTAGCAGAACTCCATTGGTTGTCATCTGCGGTCCCCTTACAACAGAGTGGTACGTCGACGATACTTTAAAGCCCGTTTTGTTGGCCTTCACAGCAAGCCATCCTGGGCTTACATTTCAGCAAGGGAAGGTCTCCGGATCTCTCTACAACTGAGACTGTTTGGAGCATTATTGGCAGGGTCCTAGAACCAAATCGGAGTTTTTCACGACCTAATGCGCCAATTGGCATGATATGTCTCAGAAGGACATCCAGCAACTCTTACTAATGAATGCCAGAACTAATAACTGCTTGCATCAGGCCAGAGGTGGACCAACGCGTTATTGATTTGCTCAATTTGTGAAGGTCTTTCTCTTCATCAGATCATCCAGTTCTTCTGAAATTGTAATTATCTGTTTGTCTGCACATTTATAGTACATCTACCGATCTCCGCACTATTCGGATAATGTCTTCGTCATGCGTCGTTTTTTTCTTTTATTATCTTTTTGTATCTTGATAAATACAGCAGAAAGGTCCCTCAGAGCCCTAGTTCCACACAAATTAACACAAACAAGAAGCTTACAAGTTACATTAATTCCTACTATATTTAATCGTGAATCATTATCCAGCCATCGTCGCGGAATAAACGTTCCAAATAGAGCTTATTTTGAAAGTGACGGAGGAGATTTCAGTTACAACGTTTTGTATGCAATCTGTATGAAAACTAGGAAACTGATTCCATACATCAGCTGATTAGACGTGATTAGCCATTACCAACATTTCGAGCCGGTGACCTAGTGGTGCTTGGAAACCTGCAGGTCGCAGGATCAAACCCTAGTCGGACCCCGGAAATTTTCAATCTGCGTTTAATGTAGCCTTCATCTCTCAACGATGTGAGCATTCGCCAGGAACGACACGTGGTTTGCATTCCACGTTAAACTATAGCCCCCCCCCCCTCCCCCTTCCACACTTGGATAACTGGTGTAGATTAGGCATATGAGAGTCGCCTATATTGCGTCAAAGTGAACGATTTGTACACTGTCATTGAGCCCCACACCAACTAATGTAGCAGCTCTCTTTCAAAAAACAATACATTTCTTTTAAAACTAATTATGAAATTTTTATAAAAAACTAACCTTTCGATTAAAATCTCAGAGAATTCTTATAACGCGTAGATACGACTGTAAGGCCTTCAGAAATAATGAAAAAATATAGCATTGCAACCTTGTTAATTGGTGCTGATTTGACCTGACGCTAGTCACTTTCAGCTGTATTTCCGGCCAATGACTTTGAGTACATCTTGGTTTCCGCACGCTGGGTGGTTGATTCGCGGCAGTCACCTGTCTAGTTTGTATCAAACTAAGAAGCAAACTCTGAGATCAGGACCTGAAGACCACGCGATAGTCGACCGATCGCCGTGTCAGCCCCTGTCATTCGTGATGTGATGCGATATGGAAGGGCTTGTGTTCAGCACATCACACTCTAGGACGTTGTCGACGTTTCGACCTTGGAGTCGTTAACTCTCAATCACGTAGCTCTTCAGTTGGCATCAAGACGCTGAATTCACACCGGTCCAGCCCTCCCACTAAGGAAAACTCCCTCGCATTACCGGGAATCGAGCCCGGGTCCACCGCATGAGAGTCGGTCACGTTGACCCCTCGGCTACGGACGTGGCCTTTATCAAGCTACGGCGTAAAAGTCGGCGTGGTATATTTCGCTGCCAAAAAAAAAAAGTTAATTTGTTTACAGAACAACGTTGCATCAATATGATAATAGTATAACAGCAGGCATGGCACGTTATAGGCGTAATGTTAGTATTTCTGCTGCTGTGTAGTAAAGATAAAAGCGAAGTTTCAGTTACGACTACTCATTCTGATCCCGTAGCTCGATGAATCCCGATACAAGAAAAAAAAAAATACTAACATAATTCCCACCCCTTGCATAATTTCCGCTATTGTAAAGACGCTTGAAGGCTCACCAACAGAGACGCGATATCTCGGATCTGAGATCTGTGGAAAACATATAGTATGAGCAGAAAACACGATTTGAGCGTTGTTAATTGCAGGAAAAATTCTTCCATAGCTCCGCGCTGTTCTTTTCAAGGACTAGGACCAACTGCCAATAGGAATCGTAAGCCATCTGATATGGAGCTTGCTGTTTTGTAATCAGTCGTCTTATTTCCAATAAACAATTTTTTGTTATGGAAGCGATTATCCGGCTTTCTCACAAGTCTGTTTCTGCCTTTTTGTGATATGAATATTGGGGTTCAGAGAATTTCTAATGGCGTTTGTCATTCAATATTATCTACTGTGTATATTATCGCTTGTCTTGCAACCCTTCTGACATCCTGTTAACTAATTGTGTTCTCATTTATTCATCGTGTTTTATTTCTGGGCAAAAGTATGTTTACTCTCCACTTTATCTGTCAGACTGGCCATTAAAATTACAGTACCACGCAACAAATCCAAAACTAGCATGAAGAGCACTGTATGCTTTGGTATACAGTTGATTAGCGTTTCAGCACAGCTGCAGAAAGTGCATAGAAGGAACGGTGTCTACATTCTGCATACAGGATGTAAAGGATATTAGTGTAGATACTTCTATTGGTGACAGAGGACAGTGTACTGAAAAATATTACATCAGTATTTACATCGTTTGCAGACTTATACTCGTAATTATAGCTATTAGAAGTCGTACGTTTTTTGGTTGCTTAGTACCTCCAAGTACATGTGCAAGAGCAATCCATTAAAGTTTATTTTCCCCTGGGCAGCAGGTCAGTTGCTGAAGTGTGGACGTGTGGATGAAAAATGGTTTGCCTATATTGACAGGTGTAGTCCACTCAGTGGTTCATTTCCGACCTCGCAGAAAACATCAGGTAGCAAATCATGTGACGTGTTTGTGGAAAGACGTTCGACGGAGAGCATAAACAACCAACGCACTGATGTGTTTCTACAAATTAAGATACCACAAATAAAAATATCTGCACTTGTACCCGTTGCACCCTATATAATGAGAACTTACACACTGATATTGTCATTCCGAAATCACATTTGCATTTTGATTGTGAGAAGATCGATTCGCGCTTCACACGAGACAGAAAAATGTCTACTGGGACCTGATGGAATTCTACAGTGTCAGGGTCGTGGTCGGAGACAGTGGTTTATTGTCCTCAATACTGCTGCTCGCATTGCTCGGTGTTGCATGATTTTCATGTAAATACGGAATTGATGGGTTAAGGAGGGACATAGTGGTATGAATGAACTCAACGGCCCCGCCCGACAGCACCATAGAGTTGCACGGTGATGGAGGATCGTACTGCTACGTCACGTCTCTTGAGTCAGGAACTAAGGTTGTTTGCAGCGAAACAGATATCTTCGTGTACAATACAACGACATCTGGAACATCATAGTGCCAGTATGGCAGCCATTACTGCAACTGCCTTGAGATGTCACCTTAGAAAATGGTCAGATTTAGCTGTACTTAAAATGTCAAACGACACTATGTGTAGCCGTGTTGAGGAGATAAATAATAGACTGCCTAGACACGTGTCCGACCTCATCACGAAATTTTCAGAGCTTTCATTATAACGAGAAAACAATCATAAAGATGTGACAAATATCCAAACACAAGTAAACAAAAAATATGGTTCAAATGGCTCTAAGCACTTTGGGACTTAACATCTGAGGTCATCAGTCCCCTAGACTTAGAAGTACTTAAACCTAACCAACTTAAGGACATCACACACATCCATGCCCGAGGCAGGATTCGAACCTGCGACCGTAGCAGCAGCGTGGTTCCGGACTGAAGCGCCTAGAACCGCTCGGTCACAGAGGCCGGCTTTTCAGCGTAGACAGAGGAGAGCTGACAGTGCTGTCCCATTGGACGCGTCATTGGCATCACGTCGTCTTATCAGACTCTGTATTCTGCTGACAGGACGACGGTGATATCCATGGATAGAGACTCAGAGGAGACGGAACGTTGCCAAATTGCATTCGTCATCGTCTTATGGCCACTACGCCTGTACTGATGGAATGGGGTTCATCTGGATATCCAACACTTTCACCTCTGTTGTTGGACGCCGTCCTGAGTGATATCATGCCAAATTCTGTAAAACTGGCAGGTTGGTCAAAAATTCCGAGATGTTTGGAGGGCCCTGCCCATAATGCTCCAAACTTGCTCAACTGCGGTGAGATCCGGTGACTTTTCTGTCCAAGGTAGTGCTTGGCAAGCACGGAGACAAGCAGTAAAAACTGTCGCCGTGTACAGACGGGCATTATCTTGCTGAAACGTATGTCCAGGATGGTTTCCCATCAAGGACAACAAAGCGCTTCGTAGAATTTCGACGGCGTAAGGGGACTGCAGATGACAACTAAAGAGGTCCTACTATGAAAGGAAATGGCACTCCGGATCATCACTCCTGGTTGTTGGGCTGTACGGCGGGGGACGGTGGGTTTGGTACCCCACAGCTGTCTGAGGCTGCTCCAGACCCGTCTTCGGCCCTCCAACCATCTCGTCATTTTGACGATCTAACGCGCCAGTTCGGCAGAATTTGGCACGATATCCTTCAAGAGGATGTCCGTAACGCTATCAATCAATGCAAGGCCTAATAACTGCTTGCATAAGGGCAACAGGTGGATGAACGCCTTACAGAGAGGCTCAGTTTGTGAATCTCTTTCCCCTGAATAAATCACCCAATTTTTGTAAAAGTGTAATAAACTGTTTGTCTGTACATGTGCATCACATTGTCGATTTCCTCCCATTCGGATAATTCCTTCGTGGTGCGTCTTTTTTTATGACTTAGTGTGTCTGATCATGGGTTAACAAGAGAGGTTACACCACTAACCACCAGCCACTAAAATTGATGAACCCTGGCGCACAGTTGAAGCGTTGAAGAATGACGTGCCCATATCTATCATACCAGCTCAGTTAGATTCAATGCCCGACCAAGTTAGAGCAGCTTTTGCTGTCAAAGGTGCCGGCTATGTATAATATGTTTCGTACGCTGTACACCCCAAAATGAACTAGAGATGTAATGATATATACTTTCTACTATATTTTATAATCACAATAAAAATAAATTAAACCCTATGCGGACAGGCCTTGAAGGCCAACCGGTACCGACCGGCCACCATGTCATCCTCAGCCTACAGGCGTCACTGGATGGGGACATGGAGGAGCATGTGGTAAGCACACCTCTCCACCGGCCATTTTCTTCATCAGAGCCATTACTTCCCAATCAAGTAGTTCCTCAACTGGCCTCACAAGGGCTGAGTGCACCCCGGTTCCCTACAGCACTTGGCAGATCGAACGGTCATCCACCCAAGTGTTAGCCAAGCTCGACACCACTTAACTGCGATGATCTGACGGGCAGTGTTACCACTACGGCAAGGTCGATGGCGTGAGCACAACAAGAAACATTTGTTGACTATCATCCCTCACGTTGCAGTTTCAGTGGCAAGTAGTGATCACTGTGTAATGAAAACTGTGTGGCCGGCCAGAGCGGCCGTGCGGTTCTGGGCGCTACAGTCTGGAGCCGAGCGACCGCTACGGTCGCAGGCTCGAATCCTGCCTCGGGCATGGATGTGTGTGATGTCCTAAGGTTAGTTAGGTTTAATTAGTTCTAAGTTCTAGGCGACTGATGACCTCAGAAGTTAAGTCGCATAGTGCTCAAAGCCATTTGAACCATTTGAAAACTGTGTGCCGCAAGTATAACTCCTTCGAATGAGGTCAGTGGACGACAATCACAGTGTCCTACGTGTGGGGTGCAGAGAAGCTGGACAGACTGCGAAGGCATAAATCAAGACACACCGGGGGTCGAGGAACGTTGCGGTTGCCCCCGCGGCTGGGGGTTACAGATTATGTGCGTCTATAAGCGGAGATTTACTGGACCCGTCGCCGTTCTATCGAAGCGACAGCTGAAAGAGAGCGCTCTGTATTTATATGCGCAGTTACTGCCATCCGCGTGTAACGACAAGTATAGCCTGACTTAACGATCCGCTTCTCGGTCGTCAACGTCCGCGTCGACGTGTGCGGTTGGACATTCCTTAGTTGTGTGGCTTTGCCTCACACTGAGCTCTGTCGTGGGAAAGTATATTTATGTTAATGTCGATCCAAAATACTGGTGTGCCGTAGATACAACAGGAACTTTGTTCTCTATCGTTGCTCTTTAATCGAATCAGTACCATATTACACTGGTTTCAAAGAAAAATTATACAATTACAAAGAAGTACAGCACCTCTAGAGATGCCGAATGGTTAAACTTAGACCCTCAAACGTAGGCCCTCAAATGTAGAGCAGACGATATTGTGTGAACAGTACATCCAAAACAAGGAAAAAAATTAAGGTCGTCTAAGAGAACATACATCAAACGACCAAAGTGTGGGCTGGTATAAAAGGTTATAACCACGAGTAGCAATACAAAAATGTTATCGACAACATCTATGAGTTCCTCTTATTGTATCTCCGTCTATAATGAGCGCACTGTCGACGTTAAACTCTAATCTTCATGTCATGCTTAGTGGATTGCTTCACTTTCCGGTAATCCAAATTATGTGACCCGAGAGCAAAAAATACGACAGAAGAGTTCTTTTATAACAACTGAGTCTTCACGCGTAGTCCGTGCTTACATCAGTGTCATAGAAACTGAGATCTAGTTTTTTGCAAAGATGCTCGCAGTAGTTAAAGACTATATATAAGATGTCTTATTATCTGAACTAACAGAGCACAGCAGTCACTAACCCTTTAAGAATGTAGCAGTTGAATCTTTATAGGTTCCCTACAAGGGAGAAATGTTTGCTGAATTTCAGTACTGTCGCTTCTTGACCTATTTTTCAACGTATACTGGGAAAATGAGTACATCGCACTTCTTTTTCTTGCTGTGCAGTGAATAAGGGTTCAGAGAGGATAACATACAAGGATTGATGCGAATGGCATAACGCCCTATGGATTAATTGAACGCAGCTTCAGCTGATAGGTACTGGGAATCAGGACGGTTACTAGACTGCCAGGTATTATTACTTACACATCATCGGGAAAAGCCCAAGAAGCTCGTTTCCTGAGATGAGGGTTCTTGCTTCTACTAGGTTAAAATTATTACTGTTTGATATGAGAAGTTGTCCTGAACAATCATCCATGTGTCCTGACCGGCAAATTCTTCAGATTTGTGCGGAACTGAAAATCACTGTGACTGACTCGATGAAAGCATTAGTGTTAGGGGAAGCGTCTACAAGCACTGAGTGACTTCATCAGGTGGTACACCACCAAAACAGAAAGAAGCAGATGCCTCCTAAATCCACTTTATTAAAGAATCTCCGATCACTGTGAATGTTCGACAATAAATGCGTGTGGACCACTTTCTATAAATTATGTCATATATTTTGAGAGGTGATCGTAAGGATCAATTCAATATAAAAGTGTCCAGTAAACATGGGCTGTAAAATGCATTCCTTATGAGCCATGGCCATTTGTTCATCTTGAATTTAGCAGAAGATCACATCTCAAATTTCCACTGTAAAATAACAGGCTTCCATTGCTTGGTATGTCCAAAGGTAAAACTACATGTAAAATCATTTCACAAACTTATCAAAACACAAATTAGTTCCATTACAATGAATGTACGCAGTGCATGTACTAATAAATACGAATTCGGTTTACAGTAACAGCACTAAGGGATTTTTGCTGCATGCTGTATCCATGGACGATAACAGAGGAGTGTGTATTCATTTGTGTATTCCTTTTTTCTAGGTAGTTCGTAATAGCAATGAACTTGCAGCAGAAGAAATGTGTTTCACAGAAACGAAATTGAACAAAAACTCATAGCCCTTAAAGTATAAATTTTAGTTTCCATTTATTGTGGACTTTTTGGTCTTGTTTTGATCCATACTACCAACTTTCAAAATATGGAATACTTTTTTTACACCTTTCATTTACATTTGTTACAATGTTTCTGTATTTTCATTGTCGGATCTGTAATTAAGATCAAAGACATATAAGAATGGGACGCGTTAAGTACACATTATGCGGAAAGAAAAGTTAAAAAGGAATAATTAAAAAACTTGGAATTTCCGTTCACTAAAATTTACAACTCGTAAGGAAGAAACAAAATTATTTGTCAGTAGCAATAAAATTTATGTCTTAGTGCCAGCTCGGTCTGAAAGCGTAGAGAAATAAGTGTTAAAAAGGGAGGTGGTGTTTTTGTGTTTTCAGGTCATATACGTATAAAGTGATATAGAGGTCTTGAAGTTATAAATACTATACTGTAAATCAAATTATTAATCATGATGTAAGTGGGTACGATAGCTTTCAGATGGCAGTAGTAAGTACGTAGGAATTTTACCTACATATGAAACCTATTACTCGTTGCATCTGTTTTACAACCATATATTCAACTGAATAGAAGTTAGGTTTTAAATATACAAGTATTTTCCCTTAACACAATATTATGGTTTTAACTATTTGTATTTTATAAAAACTATGTATTGAAAGGGTACAGTACTGCCTTGTCAGAACAACATATTTTTTGTTATAATAACTCAATTTCACTTAATACACCGAAGCCAGATACCAGTGTAGGGAATGACAAGTTATTTATTTAATTGATCACATGTGCACTCCCACAAAATAAATCCTTACATCCAATTTGGTGAGATCTGTGAAATGAATGAATGTATGGTCGTCTGTTAACCGTAGATAGTGAATGTGCAATATGTGATCATCTTTGAGACAGTCCTTTGGTCACCTTTGGTGGAACCAAAGAAATGAAATTTACCTGAGCTTTGAGCGCCTGCAATGTGGCTGACCAATATGGTAGCATGGTGTTCCCCCACCTCGATGGAGGTGCGAGATAACCTGAAGAACGGCCATGTTTCAGCACACTGGCGCTGGATCTTGTGTTGGTAAGACCTGTCTTAGGTGTGCTCTGTAAAGACAAAAGAGTGGAGAGAATGGTATGGATGTGAAATACTTAAGAGTAGCTTGGAATAACAATATCTCTATTTCAGGAACTTTTGGGGGGAGAATTAAATGTCAGGCAGGTAATATTAAGGGGATCATAGTAATCTTCGGAAGTGACCAACGGTCACAATGAAACCACGTGTGTACTGTAAGTTGGCGTGTGTACTGTAAGTTGGAAATATTTAAGAAATGGCGTGTGCAGGACTTGAAATTAGAGACGAGTAGTGTGTGGTGAGTACTGTGTGAGTCTCAATCTGTATATGAGACAAAGGATAAAGAGAAGTACTCGTCCATGGTATCAGTTGAGGACTCGCGTGTGTGACGAATATGTTCTTAATATTACTTTGCGTGGCAGACCACTCATCTTGCAGACCTGACTGCTTGATGCCACAGTATGAGCAAGATATGTGGGTCCCTCTCAGTATTTATTTACCTCTGTTATCTGAAACACTGATTTTATGGTTGTGCAACGTACCCATTTAAATATTTTTTTATAATTTAGCATTCAGTGTTTGTAACTTTAAAGACTCTCTGTCATTTATATGTATGTAATCTGAGGACGACGTGCTGGCCGCTGTGGCCGAGCGGTTCAAGGCGCTTCAGTCCGGAACCACGCTGCTGCTACTGTCGCAGGTTCGAATCTTGCTTCGGGCATGGATGTGTGTGTTGTCCTTAGGTTTAAGTAGTTCTAAGTCTAGGGGACTGAGGACCTCAGAAGTTAAGTGCTCAGAGCCATGTGAACCATTTTTGTTATCCTACTTATCAAATGTGTTGTCGAATGTATTTTAAATGAATGTAAGTGGAGGATCAGTGAACCACTGTAAATGTTAATCGTATGTATATGGTAATACCGTTCTTCACAAGCAACGCCATATATTTTGCTGTTAAGTACAGCATATATGCGTTCAACAGCGCAATTAGTTGTGTAAACAAATATTAATAACAATTTACTAGCTTTACGCTTATTTCATTTGAACATTTATGTAATTTATTATAGGTATCTGTAAAATCGCTGTACGTAAAGGATAGACATATTGCTACACTAACGCCCTTTTGTAGCCGGCCTCACTTAAGACCCCACGCAGTAGCAGGGAGTAGTCTGCACTTGTCAGTTGCTCGCAACAGAGGATTAGGTAGTGTGTACTCACATGTTTAGTACAGTATAAGCAGAGTGTTTAAATAAGAAGGTTTTTATGTACGATAAGATTTAGCCATAGAAGTTTCAGTTGTACTGTCGATTTTGTGTAACCATTTGTTTTATTAATGACACTATGTATAGAATTTCCATTTAGCCTTTGAAAACTGTATAATCGAAACGCACAAGCAGCTTTAATCAACAAAGGATGTTGTAGTGAGAACTAGGATTTGGGCAGAGGTGGTGCTGAAATGAGAGACATGTTCCCACTTTAAAATTATTTATTTCTCGAAATAATTGAAAACTGCACTCGAATAGATTTTGTACACACCTCATAATTATGAAAATACAAATATCCTACAAAATATCTAAACACCCTCTTAAGATAGTAAAACAATAGCAAAATTTGTAAAAGGTCAAGTATGAAAACAGGAAATTAGCCTTATAAATCTACAATTTTCAAAACACAAGTCTGACGAATTCAGGCTGTCGAGGTTCCAGTGGCAGCCGTATCAAATCAATGTCTGTAAATGATTAAACAAGTTATCCGCCCAAGTTTTTCAACCTACACAAGTGATAGATCCTAAATACAGGTGCTGGTTAAACTCCAGCTTCTATTTGATGTCAATAAGCTCCAAGGTTTATATCAAAAGTTAACGTGTGCTTAACGCAACTAACGGCTGATACCAGACGGCCAAGGGTGTCCGAATGACACGTGTGTGAACAACAGTCAATATAAAAAACCAACGGCAAGCAGAGATTACACAAATAATCATTAACTGCCAAAGGGGAGGGCACCAAAGCGTATGGTACATAAACGACGTCCTGTACGGTTATTCAAAATGGTTCAAATGGCTCTGAGCACTCAAGGACTTAACATCTGAGGTCATCAGTCCCCTAGAACTTAGAACTACTTAAACTTAGCTAACCTAAAGACATCCATGCCCGAGGCAGGATTCGAACCTGCGACTGTAGCAGTCGCGCGGTTCCGGACTGAGCACCTAGAACCGCATGACCACCGCGGCCGGCTGTACGGTTATTCAACAAGACAGTAATCAACTCACAAGTTCTTTAACGAACACAAACCAGCCGGTGGATGGCCGTTTGTGCACAAAGCATTAGCCATGTACTTAGCCATCCACAAAATCAATAACAAATTCTTGCAGTGTGTTCCTCGGCTGCAAAACTCTTAGCCACAAACACACCTCACTGGTTGAGAGCGAAACAAGTATCACAACAAGTCAAGCCACAAATAGATAGCAACAGATAGTGAGAGAACAGAAATACACTGACGGAAAAGAAAAACGCAACACCAAGATGGTGTCGTGCGAAATAAAAGAAAGTTGGTAGGCGTGTTTCAATATCTAAAGGATTATGTCCATTCAAATTCCGCGCCAGTCGCATAAGTGGCTAATAACTATAGTGAAGAAAATCAAGTTTGATTTAAAAAATGCTATAAACGTCGTGAGTGTTACTTTCCATTGAGCCTGGACGTTACTCAAGAATGCCTTTAGGCGACAAAAACGCCATTGTCAGCACCTCGCTGAGTTTCAACAAGGTCGGTGTAACAGGGCTACAAGAACCTGAATGTTCCTTTTGCTGTATTGTAGAAAGACTTGGGGGAAAAATAACCCCTGTACATGACTGGTTACAGCCGTGGTCACGAGAATGTACAGTCGCAAGAAGACCGGACTCCGGACGGCCCAGCGGCACTGCCGAAACGGAAGACAATCATGTTCGCCGTTTGACTCTGGCGCATCACATCTAGATCAGTTATTTGAGCACAGTTGGCAGCACAGCGACACAACGAACTGTTACAAATCGGTTACTTCAAGGACAGGCCTCTACTGAGATGCCCTGTAGCTTGCATTCGACTGACCCCAAACCACTACCATTTGCCGCTTCAGTGGTGTCAAGCGAAAGCTCATTGGAGGACAAGGTGAAGGTCTGTTCTGTTTTCTGCTGAAAGCTGATTCTTCCTTGGTGCCTTTGATGGCCGTGTGTTGGTTAGAAAGAGGTCAGTTGAGGATCTGCAACCAATTTGTCTCCATGCTGGACTCATTGGACCTACTCCTTGGATGCAATTTCGTGTGACAGTAGGAACACTCACGTGATCATCCCACGCAGCCTGACTAAATTTTTACGTCATCCTAGTGATTCAACCTCTCGTGCTGCAATTCATGAACAGCATTCCAGGGAGTGTTTTCCGACAGGATACCGCTCGTCCACATACCGCTGTTTAAACCAACATGCTCTACAGAGTGACGACATGTTGCCTTGTCCTCGAATATCACATCTGTCCCCAATCGAACACATACGGGACATTATCTACAAACGGCATTAAGCGCCTGTATTGACCGACCGAATAGAACAGGCATGGAATTCCATCCCACAAACTGACATTCGGCAACTGTACGACACAATGCGTGCACATCTACATGATTGTATTCAACATTCTGGCAGTTATTAGTGTAGTAGAATTTCACATTTTCAATCGATTATCTCACGCTGATATTAACCTGTGATATGGCAACGTTAATCACTTACCTATGTTCTCTAGCAAAGGTATTCCAGAAATTTTGTTACTGTACATTAATTACTTTTTGGTGTTGCGAGCTTCTTTGTCCGCCTACATCGATGTTTCCACAACACCCTTTGAGTTTGGCCCATTCTGACCACCGAATGAACCACCAGGACTTAGGGCAATAGGAAAAACGTACGTGCTCTTGTTATTCGGAGTCCTACTCCTTACCAACTCATAGAGAATGGCACAGATACAAAAATGCTTGGTGACCGCCAGCGCAGTCGGTGAAATCCAATCAGCGCCGCTCGTCACATGCCAGGGTGCCCCGCGTGAGCGCCACCCTCGCAGGCGATGTTGTCCTGTCTCCCTCCGACCGCCAAGTCACACCACCAGCTTGCAACGCTTGTCGCACCGACCCACTCCAGACGGCGCGTCAGCTCATTCAGTTGTTACGGCGTCCCAGGTGTTTCCTCTAACGAAATGGTCGTGCGCATGGTGACGGCTAGTTCCGTCACAAGTGTGGCTAAGACAATCTGAAATTTTGAGAGTAACATCATCGCTAGGTCTCATACTGCATTTTTGCAAATCATTATAAAAAATTCTACGTCCCATCCCTTGTACAGTCTACGTTAGTGGGATTCTTTTTTAGGACGAAGGCGAACTATAATATCAGTTCGGCTAATTTATCACGGTTCCGAGAATACCCAAATCGTCTGGTAGTTATGCAGTGTATTTTTGCACTTTGGATATGCTTTTAGTCCTGTGCTCAGATAACATTGTGCAAATCAACACCACGAGGGTAATGCAGAGATCGCAATACTCTGGTTGGATTTCGTATCTTGTTCTGCATAGTCTTCAGACGTCACCGCAGGTCTTTTCGAAACGTAATGATACGGTGCATGACATCCAACTTCTTGTAAAATGTTCGGTGTCACTTACGCCAAGATCAACAACGAGTGCGATATACAGGATCCCCAAACATTTGGGTCAGATTGAAACAGGTGATAGTGGGTCCGCAACTGACGACCGCCAGTTCAAATTGTTCAAATGGCTCTGAGCACTATGGGACTTAACTTCTGAGGTCATCAGTCCCCTAGAACTTAGAACTACTTAAACCTAACTAACCTAAAAACATCACACACATCCATGCCCGAGGCAGGATTCGAACCTGCGACCGTAGCGATCGCGCGGTTCCAGACTGTTGCCCCTAGAACCGCTCGGCCACTCCGGCCTGCACGACCGCCAGTCTCAGTGCATGTATTGCAACAATGCATGTAGTTCTTGAAGACAGTGTTCCTTGTTGTCCGCGAAATGGTCTGATCTCAACACGACGGTGCACCAGCACCTGAACGGCACGTATACTGATCGTTTAATTGGAAGGGGTGTTCCTGTCACATGGCCAGCGCAATCGCCGGATCTCACGCCTCTGAACTTTTTCCTCTGAGGTTACGTGAAGATGTTGGTGTATGAAGCCCCCTTAGAAGAGGATGAAGATCTTCCTGCTAGGGTCCAAGCTGCCTATTTCTGGTACAACAGACAACAGGGATTTTTAAGAGAGTGCAGCAGAACTTCATGTGCCGTTCTCATATGTGCATTGTGGCGGTCTGTCGTCACTTTGAATAATTACTATGAGCTACGTTGTTGTTGTATTGCGATGCACCCTCTATGTATCCATAACACAACAAATTTGCATTTCCGACCGTTGGTTCCCTATCTCAGCATAACTGCTTGTGGACTCAATATCATCTGTTCCAATTTGACCCAAATGGTTTGAGGCATTCTGTAGTGCAACTAAGGACGAGTCAGAACTTAAGCATTTTTAGAAACATGTTACGTGTAAGATTGTATAATTATGACATTCCTCGCCCACTTTTAGTGCACAAACTCAGTGTACCTCTGTCACGCATTTTAAAACATACTCGATGTCATATGATCTTCATACTTAAATAGAGAAGAGCAACTAACTGGCTCTATCTGTAAGTGGACACTGGGAGCAACTGCTTAGTGGACTTTTTGTATTCTTCTTCCAAACATTATCTGCCAACTGGCTCTGAGCACTATGGGACTTAACATCTTAGGTCATCAGTCCCCTAGAACTTAGAACTACTTAAACCTAACTAACCTAAGGACATCATACACATCCATGCCCGAGGCAGGATTCGAACCTGCGACCGTAACAGTCGCGCGGTTCCGGACTGAAGTGCCTAGAACCGCTCGGTCACCGCGGCCGGCTACTAACACGAATTCTTTAAAGACGAACACGCGAGGCAATACTGATCCTACGACCTGTCTTAGGAGGTAGATTAAGGAAAGGCAAACCTACGTTTGTAGCATTTGTAAACTTAGAGAAACCGTTTGACACTGTTGACTGGAATACTCTCTTTCAAATTCCGAAGGTGGCAGGGGTAAAATACAGGGAGCGAAAGGCTATTTACAATCCGTACAGAAAGCAGAAGGCAGTTATAAGAGTCGAGGGGCATGAAAGGGAAGCAGTGGTTGGGAAGGGAGTGAGACAGGGTTGTAGCCTATCCCCAATGTTATTCAACTGTATATTGAGCAAGCAGTAACGGAAATAAAAGAAAAATTTGAAGTCGGCCGGGGCGGCCGAGCGGTTCTAGACGGTACAGTCTGGAACCGCGTGACCGCTACGGTCGCAGGTTCGAATTCTGCCTCGGGCATGGGTGTGTGTGATGTCCTTAGGTTAGTTAGGTTTAAGTAGTTCTAAGTTCTAGGGGACTGATGACCTCAGAAGTTAAGTCTCATAGTGCTCACAGCCATCATCAACATCATCAGACAAATTTGAAGTAGAAATTTACCCATGGAGAAGAAATAAAAACTTTGAGGTTTGCCGATGACATTGTAATTGTGTCGGAGACAGCAAAGGACCTGGAAGACCAGTTGAACGGCAAGGACAGTGTCTCGAAAGGAGGAATAAGATGAACATCAACAAAAGCAAAACGAGGATAATGGAATGTTGTCAAATTAAATCAAGTGATGCTGAGGGAATTAGATTAGGAACTGAGACACTTAAAGTAGTGAAGGAGTTTTGCTATTTGGGAAGCAAAATGACTGATGATGGTCGAAGTAGAGAGGATATAAAATAAAGACTGGCAATAGCAAGGAAAGCGTTTCTGAAGAAGAGAAATTTGTTAACATCGAGTATAGATTTAAGTGTCAGGAAGTCGTTTCTGAAAGTATTTGTGTGTAGTACAGTCATGTTTGGAAGTAAAACATGGACAATAAATAGTTTAGACAAGAAGAGAATAGAAGCTTTCGAAATGTGATGTTACAGAAAAATGCTGAAGATGGGTAGATCACGTAACTAATGAGGAGGTACTGAGCAGAACTAGGGAGAAGAGGAATTTGTGGCACAACTTGACTAGAAGAAGGGATTGGTTGGTAGGGCATGTTATGAGGCATCAAGGGATCACCAATTTAGTATTGGAGGGCAGCGGGAAAATCGTAAAGTGATACCAAGATATGAATACACTAAGCAGATTCATAAGATGTAGGTTGCAGTAGTGACTTAGAGATGAAGAAGCTTGTACAGGATAGAGTAGTATGGAGAGCTGCATCAAACCAATCTCAGGACTGAAGGACACGACAAAAACAGATTGATCATACTAATGCGTAAAATTTATTGAAGTGTAACATCAGAAAACACGTGTTTATATGTCATTACTAATATACTTCGAGTAGCGAAAAGGGTAGCCTGAATAAATCCTTCAATATGCAAATGGATCCTCTCCATGCCCGATATGCATGGTAACCATCACATAATGCTCTACTGTCACCACTACGATAGGGTTAGTATTTGTATCGAAGAGCCACAGGATGTAGGGCTGTGATGTTGCCTGTACGGCTAGGTGCAACCACCCAGCATAACCGTTCCGTTTAGGGCATAGTAAACAGAAATATTTTGAAGAGCAGTGATTTATGTTAGAGGGAAAAGAGTACTATGGTAAACGCCGTGTGAAAATAGCTTCTTCGACCATATGTACAAGTAGTAGGGCTACTGTCCGATTTATGATGTCATCAGCGACAGTTCATTTATGGGGCTGCCATCGGCGACAGCCCATTCATAGGTGTAAGGAAACGACTGTTGTTGCTGGACATCGACGATGTTTCCTGGAACAACGTCCTCTTTCCGTAACTTGCCAAGATGGTCATCAGAGAGGTCAATTTGATCATAAAATTGGCTAGTCGCTGTCGAACGTCGTGTACGTTTTAGTTTCGTGTATGTATTTTCAACTTACCTGTCATAGTAGGATGATAGTCTATATATTGTATCTGATATTGCCAGTCAGATTTGCTGAAATAGAGCGCCTCGCCGACCTTGTTTTGTGTGTACTTAGATTTAGCTTGGTATGGTTGGTTAAGTATCGATATCGTCCGACTCAGTAGCTACGAGGTCAGCGCGACTGATTGTTAACCGAAGGGGCATAGGTTCGACAGGGCGTTATGTTCTCCTCAGTTCCGTATCGGTATCATTAACATTGCTATTGAGATGGCTGAACAGGCACGGCTCGAAAGCCAATAAAAATAGGAACCCACAGGAATGACTGTTTTGGATGGTTAATCCTTCGACCTATTTTTGCTATCGTAGTTCACCAGATTTAGAATGAGGGGGCTACTCGCAGGTCTCGAGGTCCTGTACAATCGAGTCTTTTTAATACCTTCACGAGGATCACGAGGCGATATTCACCGTGTACGTTCGCGGTGCGTGTGTATCATGGAGCATTTCTTCGTAAAACCGTGTTTTGTATGATCTGCAGACTGCGTAGATGTGTTGGAGATGTGTAACCGCGACTGGACCAGTGTATTTCATCGGCGATCTAATATCAGTCATGTATATGGACGTCTACACACTCTTGTTTAGTGCACTTTGCCTGTTAAGCACTGGGTGGTGTTCTTCGAGCCTCGTGCATACTCTTTTGGCGATGAGTTGTATGTAGTCTCCCCATGTCAGTTTCTGGGCCACCCGTTACCGATGTAGATGACCTTTTCACGAGATTATATTGAGCATGTGTCTAGCGTAATTTCTTTGCAGTGTTCACGTTTAAGCAGTTGCTTTAGTCTGCGTGTGAAGCGAACTGCATTGCACTTTTCGATGTTTGCTCTAACACGTCATTCCTCTAGCCAAGGCCTGACAGCTCTGAATTCTGTCTTTAGTCGTGAGCTAATGTTAGATGGATTCCAGTCTTGCGAATTTCCCTTACGATGTACTTAATAAATAGCAATACATTTACACTGAGGTGGTAAAAGTGATGGGACAGCGATATGCACTTATACAGAGGGTGGTAGCATCGCGCAAAGAAGGTATAAAAGGGCAGTACACTGACAGAGCTGTCATTTTTACTCAGTGATTCATGTGACAACATTCCCGTCGTGGTTATGGCCGCTAGACGGGGATTAACACACTTTGAACGCGAAATGGTAATTGGACCTAGATGCATGGGACATTCTGTTCTGGAAATCGTTAGGAAATTCAAAATTCCGAATTGCACAGTGTCAATAGTGTGGAAAGAGTACTAAATTTTTGAGGGATGATGTCTCACCACGGAGAATGCAATGGGCGACGACCTTCACTTAACAACCGAGAGCAGCAGCGCTGGCTTAGAGTTGTCAGTGCTAACAGTCCGGCAACACTGCTAGAAATAACTGCAGAAATCAAAGTGGGTAGTATGACGAACGTATCCGTTAGGGAAGTGCGGCGAAATTTGGCGTTAATGGGCTATGGCAGCACACGACAGATGCGGGTGCCTTTGTTAACAGCGCGACATCGCCTGCTGCGTCTCTCCTAGGTTTCTGACCATATCTGTTGGGCCCAAGACGACTGGGAAACTGTGCACTGGTCATATGAAACGCGATTACAGTTGGTAAGAGCTGATGGTAGTGTTAGAGTGTGGCGCAGACCCCACGAAGCCATGGAAACCAAGTAGTCAACAAGGCATGTTGGAAACGCGATGCCTGCGTAATGGTGTGGGTCGTGTTTGCATGGAATGGTTGTGTTTGGCTACTTGGTGACCATTTGCAGCCATTCATTGACCTCATGTTGCCAAACAACGATGGCATTTTTATGGATGACAATGTACCATATCTCTGGTACAAAAAATGGTTCAAATGGCTCTAAGCACTATAGGACTTAACATCTGAGGTCATCAGTCCCCTAGAACTATTTAAACCTAACTAACCTAAGGACATCACACACATCCATTGTAAGTAGGCTGTTTATGTTTTCTTATTGGCAACGTTACGTAGCGGTCTGTGTGAGATCACTGGCTGTGCTGTGTGCAGTCTGTGGCTGGTTTGCATTGTTGTCTGCCATTGTAGTGTTGGGCAGGGGCAGCTGGATGTGAACAGCACGTAGCGTTGCGCAGTTGGAGGTGAGCCGCCAGCAGTGATGGATGTGGGGAGAGAGATGGAGGAGTTTTGAAATTTGTAAGACTGTCATGAACTGCTATATATAATATGACTATTAAGGTAAATACAGTGTTTGTTCTGTATTAAAATCTTTCATTTGCTAACTGTGCCTATCAGTAGTTAGTGCCTTCAGTAGTTTGAATCTTTTATTTAGCTGGCAGTAGTGGCGCTCGCTTTATTGCAGTAGCTCGAGTAACCAAGATTTTTGTGAGGTAAGTGATTTGTGAAACGTATAGGTTAATGTTAGTCAGGGCCATTCTTTTGTAGGGATTTTTGAAAGTCAGATTGCGTTGCGCTAAAAATATTGTGTGTCAGTTTAAGCACAGTCGTGTATAATTGTTCAAAGGGGACGTTTCATATGTCGACCCTTAGCCGAGGATACCTCACTGGAATCTTCTGATTTTTTTCTTCTAGTTTGTGTAATTAGTGTAGCTTTTGTTTATTGCTAGCTCGTAATTGTAGAGAAAATCTCCTTTGTAGTTGCAGTCTTTCATTGTTGTACAGTAAAACAGTTGTGGCATGCATGTAGATTTGCACCAAGTATTTCGCAGCTGCAATTAACTAGATATTATTTTCAGTGTTATGTTAATGTGTTGTCTTATTTTTGCTCTTCAAATTGTGTTTTTCTGTGTTGTCGTGTGAAATACTGTGACAATAATGGCGTGTGAAAAACGTAATACTAGGCTCCAAAGTAAACTGAGAAATGACAGTGAAAACGAAAGCAGTGTGTTAGCGCCACCGAGTAATGAATTAACTGATGTTCAAAGTAGTAATTTGGTAATTGTGCATAGGGAAATGGAGCGGGCGGCAAACAATGGCGTGGACAGTGAAACAATTAGTGAAGAGGGAAGCATTATCGATCGATTGGTCGGCAACAGCTCGCCTCAGGAATCGGGAATGACAGGATACAATTTTGCAAATATTGTAGACTCAGGTTTTGGGTTCTCATCGTTTTCTCAAATGAGTCAAGACACATTTTCCACTTGTCAAAATGTGAATGTTGCCGGTGCAAATTCACTGCCCGAAAAACACTGAGGAACATGTTTCAGACACCAGTGCATTGTTATTACAATTAATGAAACAAATGGGACAAAAGCTTAAAAAATTAGACACAATGGAACAAAATCAGAGACAAACACAGCAAAAACTTCAAAAATTAGACACAATGGAACAAAATCAGAGACAAACACAGCAACAGTTAGACACAATGGAACAAAATCAGAGACAAACACAGAAAAAGTTAGACTCATTGGAACAAACTCTTGAACAAACACGTGAAGATTTAACTACTGAGTTACATAAATCGAATCGAAATGTCAAAAAGTCTGTAATGACGTAAAAACACAAATTTGTGAGCATTTCCAACCTATTTTTTCGCGTCATGAAAAGGCATTACAGAATCACGAAGCAGCCATAAAAGAACTGCGAACTATTGTTCATCAAAATCATGAGACCCTGCAAGCTAAAATTGACTCAGTTGCATCTACCGATTCGGTTATGCAACTTGCAAAAACTCAAGAAAACTTAAAGGACACAGTAGATACTCTGAAAATTGGTTCAGAAAGACACATGGAGGAAATTAGTTCATTATCAGAGAAAGTAGTTGAACTTTCGGATCAGCTAAATAATTTATCTACGAAGGTAGATGATAATCTGAATGACACAAAACCGGTAGTCTTTAATGACACAGAAGAGAGCGAACAAATTAGGAAACTGAAACAAAATCTGAATCAAATTAATACGCAACACCAAAGAGAAATCCGGGAAGTACAAGATCAGCTGACACAGGTAATACAAGAATTACGTATTTCAGAGGACACTCGCGCTCCAACACGGGAACAGGGACTTAGAAATACGGAAAAGCCGCAAAATAATAACACAGGGCATTTCGGAAGTTATGACAGAAATTGGCAATGTCCACCGAATTTTGAGATGGAACGGCCGACACGACCTAACAATGACCGATATGCGACTCGCCGACATGATTTTGACTATAAGCTGTTCATTACTACACGTAAATTTAAAACATTTAAGAATTCTGGCAAGGACATTCATACACAAGCGTGGCTCCATCAATTCTCTCATTGTTTTCCTCCCAACTGGTCATTAGAGCACAGATTAGAATTTATGTGTGGCTATTTAGAGAATGAACCAGCTGTAAGAATGCGATCGGTCATTCACGATTGTCACAGTGAAGGGGAATTTTATCATGCCTTCCTCTCAGCGTATTGGTCTCAAGCTACACAAGACCGAGTAAAACATAGCATCATAATGACGAAACATTTCGAACAATCTGAATTCTCCAGTCTTGTGAAATATTTTGAAGACATGTTGCACAAGAATCAGTACCTGTCAAACCCATACAGCCCCTCAGAACTCATCCGCATTTGCTTAATCAAATTACCTGAACATTTACGACATATTATTTTGGCAGGACGTTGCAAAGACGACATTGAAGTTTTTCAGGGGCTCTTACAAGAACTGGAAATTGACACTGACAATCGGGGAACGCGGAAACAGGAGCACAACAATTACAGGTCACATCTGTCACAATTCCGCGATGAAAGAAACAATAACTTGACACGACAAGGCTATTCTTACAACGCAAATCGTGACCAAAACAGACACCACCCATATGACAACCACTGGCAGAGTAATAATAGTTACAGAGAAAGATCGCATTTCCGTAGTAATGAATATGACAGAGATAACCATAGAAACAGACAATATGGGTACCAAAACAATTATTATGAAGGGAGACAGAATAACTTCAGACGCAACAGTTCGGCGCAGAGTTACGATTCAGGGAGAAATTCTTCACCACGTGACGGACAAGGAAGAAACTACGGAACCTACCGACATGACGACAGACGATATATTCGTAATGACAGACCTGAATTGCATCAGAACTGGCGGGATTTAAACAGGGCAGGGCCTTCTCGGCAAGGTGAATTTGTAGAAGTTAGGTCTCCTAATCCCAATAACGACGCGCGCCAACAAAGAGACAGACAGTGACTCGTACCGCAGGCAGCCGCATGCGCCGGCTGGTTCAGAGAAAAATAACATAGACGCTAACCTTGAGAAAAATTCCAGTATTCTTTACCGACGTATACCGCATGATAATTGCATTCAAGTTCAAACTCTCAGTACTATGAAGAGTAAAGGACTGCACCACACTTCACATGTAAAACCGCTTATTGAAAGATAATCTGCTTTTTAACTTTGTCTTTGCCATAAAACTTTTCACTTTACATTACTAGTATGCTTGTCACACTGAGAAACTGTTAACATGCAACAATGTTTGAAGTTAAACATCCAATCAAGAACCAAGAGAACTTATTTAAACAGAAATTACGAATGCTTTGTTATTGTGAACAGACGATACAGTGTTATTGTGTGTGTACATTCTTGCTTGTTAGTTGCACGATTACGTAACGACTATAAGGCTCACATACTTAGAACATTTACCAGTACTGCTAATGAGATTTTAATGCAACATTTTGGCTTACTTGAAAATACATTCTGGATTCAAATTACTTTCTGCGAAATACCAGATGACACAGTGGTTAGTTTATGTGACAGCTACACGATTTTATCACGACGCTACTAATGAGTGACAATTTACAATGTTGCTTTTGCAGTGTTTCTGTTTTATATCTGCACAGTTTTCTGAATTCTTCTGGAAAGTAAAACATGTTTTAGTAGTAACTTTTGTGGTATAGCTACAAGGAGACAGCCTTTTCCATAGGACAACAATACGTTACAGCACAGTACTTTCTTCATCACAGCAATAAGCGTAATAACTAAGATATCTATACGCAAAGCATTTCATTTTTGTTTATCATGAGGTAAGTACATTGACTTCTGCACAACTTAGCTTTCGAAGGACGATAACTACGACACTTCCACAGAGATTATCTTACAACAAGATGCACAGTTTAGCGCTACAGTACACGTATTTGAGTGATTAATTTTGTACTTAAAACATTTATTTTTTTAAAGATATTTGAAATACAATGACACAAAGATTTTCCGTGATACATTTCCTTCCATTGCTGTAATCTGTAACACCTTAGGGTATAATTACATTAATCCTCAGGGGGGTACACGCTTACTTTGTGTACCATGTGTTTGGCAAGCACAAGGAGCCCTAGCTAATATGGTATTTGCTTATACAACTTTACTCATCGGTACCATATTTCTCTAACACAGAATTACACAGCTATCTGATCATTTAACTGAGAGAGACAAACATTTATTTTACTACATCAGTGACAGACGTTTACGTAATTACACTGTTGGATAACTTCACACTTACGAAATTGTATGTTGTTTATACTTTGTGAACTGTTCATATTTTTTCAGAAACATTGTGATACTATGAGAGCTTTGAATGATGTATTTGGTATGGGATCACGATTTTTAAAGTACGTTTGAGGTAGATGACACTATTGAAATGAGCAGAGAATTTTTTTTTAGGTTTTTTAATTGTTGCAGAAAGCTATGACGTTTTCAAGATTTGATTGAGGTGTTATGATGTTATTATTACGACGACGATGTGTTTTATGCTGTTGAGGTATGTTTATGATCAACAAGCTGATGCTATATGAGGAATTTGATTATGTGTCGACGATATGTATATGTATAATAACGTAAGGAATAATGAGTAGTGGTTAGGGACTCTGATTTGTGGAAAAGGATGTTGGAAACCAAGAATCGTACTTTAAGAGTTATGAAATGTGTGTAAATGCGTGAATGTGTCACAATGCCGACGAAAATTTTTTTCGACACTGTTATATCAATAAGATTTTGTTTCTACAGATTTGTAACGCTAATTCTTGACCTGTGAAATTTTTTATATGAGACTGCCACTGTAGCGGAAACTGCTGTCGTAAATATTTCGTTAAGAAAGGTAAGTGACCTTGACGTAATGCGTTGTGGCGCCCAGCTGGGCCAGCCGCCCGGAGAAAAAGCCATTAGGTGGAGAAGAAAAAAAGAGGCCATTAACCTCGCTTCTGACATTCCTTTGTAGAAAGCATCGCAAAAACGACACGGTCGAACTTGAAAACATATGATTACACTGTGGAGCTCTTAATTTATGATATTTACTGAAATGCCTAATGAAATGACGAGAAATATTTTTACATCTGCACACTTGATTATGACAAGCGTTCTTCTACGAGAATTGAGAGAATTTCTACTAACTTATGAAATTTCACATGACTATTGAATGATATTTTTATGCTTCGCTTTTTATAGTTGCTTATTTCATTTGATATCTAGTTTCCAGCTGTGTTGCAGCATTGCTTTTATAAAATAAAATGCATTTGCTAATGTGAACACTTTCTGTCAACAGATCTATTAAATAATAATTTTGTAATCCACATTCTTAAAAAAAAAAGGAGCACTTGGAAAGGAAAGAACAATAAGAAGGGACTAGTAACAGTAACTGCACACATAATTTTCTTTTCAAGTACATGGTAATATTTTTTTTACAATAAGTTGTTGTGGTGCACCACTTTAATTACATAGACATTAAGATGTGAATAGACATTTCCCTTGTCTGCGTTGTTATCTTTAGTGTACTATTTTTTCTGCTTGAGCTATGTCATGTTTAGGTATAAGATATTTCATTTTCTGCTGCTGCTTGCCAGGCATAGTGTTACTAAATTTCACTTTGCATTACTCTGTTAAGCCAATTTTACTACTGATTTATTTTTCTTGTTTGCTGCTCATTGCCTTATATTAGTTGTAATATTGCTGCTCGCTTTGCCAATTTGAATATTTTGTCATTGCTGTTTGTGTTAATTGTTTTGTGCTGCTGCATTGCCTCGTCCCTTAGTTTTGCATCTGAGCTCAGTAGATTTAAGTTAGCTTAAGAGGGGGTAGACTATATAAGAGAATGAGTTGCGATGAATTGGAAGAAATGCATTGAGAAGTCATACGAAAAAAGTAGAGAAAGCGGGTATAGATAGGACTTTTTGGGAATAATGACGAATGAAGGGAGATTTCCGAGAAGTAAAGAAAGTTTTGTTTGCAAAATACTGCAGTAAAAGAAACCCTGTCCTTTCCCTGTGTTATCCCACTATGTGTTTGTGTTCCCTTGTGTATTTGTGTTTTTCCTGTCTTTATGTGTTTAGCTAATAAGATTTGTTATAGAATTTTTCAAATACTATGTTATTTTCTTCATAAAGGTGTTTAGACATTATTTATTCTGTTTTGTTTTAATGCTCTTGTGTGAAGTTGATGTTTCGAAAGTTATTCTGATCTTTTATGTATGTACTCATGTCATAATTCTTGTAACACTGATGTGCATGTTTATTTCTGTTCTTTTGTAAAGCCTGTACTACAAATGTTCTCTGTATTGTTATGTTCTTTAATGATGCATTTTGTACCTTTGTAATTGTATTCTTATGTTATAAAATTGTAATTGACACCAGTTCATCAAATTAAGTAACTTGTAAGTTACATTTCACTGCACACATTTCTGTTGGTCATAGTATATGGACAATATGTGAGAAGTAGGGACTGTTAGTGTTTGCACGTGTGTTAATAATTCAGCAAGGGACTGGATAACAGCATTGCTGGTTCTAAGGACCATTAAAAAACTTTGTGAGTGCACAAGTGGTGGTTACGGACTTGCTATATTGTCCGCAAGACCCTTCGATGGTGATTGTGCACCTGCACAGTCGCAGCAGATGGCTGCTGGCCATCTCTACAAGGACTACAGTGGGTCTACATCTTTGATGATCCATCAATACCATTATTTCTACAAGGACTGCAGTGGGTCTGCACCTCTGGTGGCCCCCCAATACCGTAATCTCTACCCGGACTGCAGTGGGTCTGCTCTGTGATGACCTACCAAACGATATTCTTCAAAACTTCGATTGACTCCGCTGTGGGTTTGCTCTGTTGTGGCCCATTACCTGTCAGCATGTCAAGAGTCAGCACTGTCTTTCCGTTGGAAGGACAACACTACTTCTTCAAGACTGCATGGAAATCCACTACTTCTGTGTGGAATTTCTTTTACTAATGAGACTTTGTGAAAAGAAAAAATTGTAATTACTATTATGATGAATGGTCAGGACTATCTTTATGGACTGTGAGAAAATTTTAGCTTTTGACCAACATTGTATCAATAAGTGTGTGCATTTGATTTTTTTGTTATTGTAATTACGATTATGAGAAATTTTAACAAATATGTATTGGCCAGTGCCCAAAAAAATTTGTAAAATTTTTTGTGGGTAGCATGGGGGCTATGTAAGTAGGCTGTTTATGTTTTCTTATTGGCAACGTTACGTAGCGGTCTGTGTGAGAATCACTGGCTGTGCTGTGTGCAGTCTGTGGCTGGTTTGCATTGTTGTCTGCCATTGTAGTGTTGGGCAGCGGCAGCTGGATGTGAACAGCACGTAGCGTTGTGCAGTTGGAGGTGAGCCGCCAGCAGTGATGTATGTGGGGAGAGAGATGGAGGAGTTTTGAAATTTGTAAGACTGTCATGAACTGCTATATATAATATGACTATTAAGGTAAATACAGTGTTTGTTCTGTATTAAAATCTTTCATTTGCTAACTATGCCTATCAGTAGTTAGTGCCTTCAGTAGTTTGAATCTTTTATTTAGCTGGCAGTAGTAGCGCTCGCTTTATTGCAGTAGCTCGAGTAACCAAGATTTTTGTGAGGTAAGTGATTTGTGAAACGTATAGGTTAATGTTAGTCAGGGCCATTCTTTTGTAGGGATTTTTGAAAGTCAGATTGCGTTGCGCTAAAAATATTGTGTGTCAGTTTAAGCACAGTCGTGTATAATTGTTCAAAGGGGACGTTTCACCATGCCCGAGGCAGGATTCGAACCTGCGACCGCAGCGGTCACGCGGTTCCAGACTGTAGTGCCTAGAACCGCTCGTCCACCCCGGCCGGCGCCATATCTCTGGGCCGCAGTTGTTCACTACTGATTTGAAGAACATTGTGGACTATTCACGTGAATGATATGACTGCTCTGATCGTCCAACATGAATCCCATTGAGCATTTATTGGAAATAATCGAGAGGTCAGTCTGTCCAAAAAATTATGCACTGGCAACAGTTCGCAGTTATGGATGGCTATATAGGGTACATCCAACGACCTCTTTAGTCCATGCCACGTCGAGTTACTGCATTACGCCAGGCAAAAGGAGGTCCTTCACGATATTAGGAGGTATTCCATGACTTTCATCAAAAATGGTTCAAATGGCTCTGAGCACTATGGGACTCAACTGCTGAGGTCATTAGTCCCCTAGAACTTAGAACTAGTTAAACCTAACTAACCTAAGGACATCACAAACATCCATGCCCGAGGCAGGATTCGAACCTGCGACCGTAGCGGTCTTGCGGTTCCAGGCTGCAGCGCCTTTAACCGCACGGCCACTTCGGCCGGCTGACTTTCATCACCTCACTGTATGGTTGCTGGGAATCACTGCTTGTTAGTCTTTTAATCTCGATATTGTCAGCCGGCCTGTTGGAAACAAAGCATATATTTCGTACCACAAGTTTCCTGTGGTAATAGAATGCTGAGTACATTGTGCAGGTCTTTCTTGAAACCACAACAAAAATCATTCGTATCTCAGGGTTGTGAATTCGGTAATCGTTAGCTTGCGACGAGGAAGCTGTATTGTCACCGGATGTGTGGCTGTAGGCTGAGTGAGCGGGGAACAACGGAGAGGGGTCCGGAGTCACCTCACTGGCAATAGATTTACTGGCCTGGAAGCACTGCAGCTTGGGAGAGGCGTGGGGGGAGGAGGGGGACATGGTGGGGGGTACGCGGCACGTCCCGGCACGCCGGCCCCCCTGATGTACACAGACCCCCTCCGGATTTACTGCTGTCGTGGCGACAAAGGCCGGCAGATCCATCCCTGCGCTCCTCCTTTTTTTATTGCGCAGCGGCGCAATGCTTAACTCCGTGAATCCCGGGACTCTTATTTACGGTAAAGGGAAACATTTGCTGTGCTTTTGTTTACAAGCGTACTTGTTAAAACACACGGCTTTATCTTAGGCTAGGACATAAACTGACGACTCGTACATTATTTTGGAGAGGAAATATTATAATTTTGCCACTCTGGACAACTTTCAGTACTATATTACACCGCATGTACGACCGTCTTTTCTTCTCAGTAAAATACACCCGTTTTCTTTTAATATGCAGAAAACAATCGACGCATTGATCTTCTTGTGTGTGTAGAATTTCTCCGCCGAGTACACAAAACGATAAGAAACTATTGTCCTCGACCTTGGTGAGTAATAGAGACGCATACTATATGGCGTAGGCTTGTGGCTCTTCTGAGACAGCGAACTGACAAGTAGAGAAGCATCAGTGCACCATTCCCGTATGTTTCTGTGAGCCTAAGCAGTATACAGAGTCAGATTAATTAATCACAAGTAAGCTATAGTTCTTATCATCCAATAGACTAGTTTCTCAACAACGTAAAACTCTGAGGTGACAAAGGTATGCGATACCTCCTAATACTCGTATTGTGACGAAGTTCGCAGCATGGACTCAACAAGTAGTTCGGAGTCCCCTGCAGAAATATTGAGCCATGCTTACTCTATAGCCATCCATAAATGTGAAAGTATTGCCGGTGCAGGATTTTGTGTACGAGCTGACCTCTCGATTATATTCCATAAATATTCGAGCGATCTGTGTTGCCATATCATTCGCTCGAACTGTCCATAACGTTCTTCGAACTAATCACGAATAATTGTGACCCAGTGGCATGGCGCATTGTCAGCCACATAAAATTCCATCATTGTAGGAGAACATGAAGTCCGTGAATGGCTACAAATGGTCTACTCGAGTCAATTATCGGTTCAGTTGGACCAGAGGCTACAGTTCATTCCATGTAAACACAACCGACACCATTATGGAGCTTCAATCAGTTTGCACATTGCGTTATTAACATAGGTTTATGGCTTCATTGGGTCTACATCACACTCGAACCCTATCATCAATTCTTACCAACTTAAAATGGGACTCATCTGAGCATGTCAAGGTTTTCCAGTCGTCTAGGGCCATGAGTCGAACGAAGGCGCTGCAGGTAACGTCGTGCTGTTAGCAAAGGCACTATCGCCGATCGTCTGCTGCCAGTGCCCATTAACGCCAGTTTTCGCCGCATTGTCCTAACGGATACGTTCGTCGTACTTCCCACATTGATTTCTGTGGTTATTTCACGCAGTATTGCTTGTCTGTTAGCACGAACAACTCTACGCAAACGTCGCTTTCTCGATCGTTAAGTGAAGACTGTCGGCCAAGGCGTTGTCCGTGGTGACAGGTAATCCCCAAAATTTGGAACCCTCCCCACACTCTTGACTTTGTGGACCTTGGTCTAGTAAATTCTCTAAAGATTTCGCAATGAATTGTCCCATGTGTCTAGATCCAACTACCATTCCGCATTCAAAGTGTGTTAACTCGCATCCCGCAACCTGATACCTTGACATGGACCTTGCCGTTGGTGGGGTGGCTTGCGTGCTTCAGTGATACAGATAGCAGTACCGTAGGTGCAGCCACAACAGAGGGGTATCTGTTGAGAGGCCAGACAAACGTGTGGTTCCTGAAGAGGGACAGCAGCCTTTTCAGTAGTTGCAGGGGCAACAGTCTGGATGATTGACTGATCTGGCCTTGTAACAGTAACCAAAACGGCCGTATTTTTTTCCTGAGGGCATGCAGCTTTACTGTATGGTTAAATGATAATGGTGTGCTCTTGGGTAAAATATTCCAGAGGTAAAATAGTCCCCCATTAGGATCTCCGTGCGGGGACTACTCAGGAAGACTTCGTTATCAGGAAAAAGAAAACTGGTGTTCTACGGATAGAAGCGTGGAATGTCAGATGCCTTAATTGGGCAGGTAGGTTAGAAAATTTAAAAAGGGAAATGGATAGATTACAGTTAGATATAGTGGGAATTAGTAAAGTTCGGTGGCAGGAGGAACAATACTTTTGGTCAGGTGAATACAGGGTTATAAATACAAAATCAGATAGGAGTGCGGGTAAGCTACTACAAACAGCATAGTGAATGCCTTATTGTGGCCAAGACAGACACGAAGCCCACGCCTACTACAGTAGTACAAGTTTATATGCCAACTAGCTCTGCAGATGACAAAGAAATTGAAGAAATGTGTGATGAGATAAAAGAAATTATTCAGATAGTGAAGGGAGACGAAAATTTAATAATCATGGGTGACTGGAATTCGATAGTAGAAAAAGCAAGACAAGGAAACGTAGGAGGTGAATATGGAATTGGGGGTAAGGAATGAAAGAGGAAGCCGCCTGTTACAATTTTGCACAGAGCATAACTTAATCATAGCTAACACATGGTTCAAGAATCATGAAATAAGGTTGTATACAAGGAAAAAGCCTGGAGATACTGGAAGGTTTCAGATAGATTATATAATGGTAAGAGGGAGATTTAGGAACCAGGTTTCAAATTGTAAGACATTTCCAGGGGCAGATGTGGACTCTGACCACAATCTGTTGGTTATGAACTGTAGATTAAAACTTAAGAAACTGCAAAAAAGTGGGAATTGAAGGAAATGGGACCTGGATAAACTGACAGAACCAGAGGTCGTAGAGAGTTTCACAGAGAGCATTAGGGAGCGATTCACAAGAATGGGGGAAATCAATACAGTAGAAGAAGAATGGGTAGCTTTGAGAGATGAAATAGTGAAGGCAGCACAGGATCAAGTAGGTAAAAAGACGAGGGCTAATAGAAATCCTTGGGTAACAGAAGAGATATTGAATTTAATTGATGAAAAGAGAAAAAACAAAAATGCAGTAAATGAAGCAGGCAAAAAGGAATACAAACTTCTCAAAAATGAGATCGACAGGAAGTGCAAAATGGTTAAGCAGGAATGGCTAGAGGACAAATGAGAAGATGTAGAGGCGTATATCACTAGGGGTAAGATAGATACCGCCTATAGGAAAATTAAAGAGATCTTTGGAGAAAAGAGAACCACTTGCATGAATACCAAGAGCTCAGATGGAAACCCATTTCTAAGCAAAGAAGGGAAAGCAGAAAGGTGGAAGGAGTATATAGAGGATATATGCAAGGGCGATGTTCTTGAGGACAGTATTATGGAAATGGAAGAGGATGTAGATGAAGATGAAATGGGAGATACGATACTGCGTGAAGAGTTAGACGTAAGGCGAAACAAGGGCCCAGGAGTAGATAACATTCGATTAGAACTACTAACCTTGGGAGAGCCAGCTCTGACAAAACAATACCATTTGGTGAGCAAGATGTGTAAGGCATGCGAAATACACTCAGACTTCAGGAATAATGCAATAATTCCAGTCCCAAAGAGAGCAGGTTTTGATAGATGTGAAAATTATCGAACTGTCAGTTTAATAAGCCGCGGTTGCGAAATACTAACACGAATTCTTTACAGGCGAATGGAAAAACTGGTAGATGCAGACCTCGGGGAAGATCAGTTTGGATTCCGTAGAAATGTTGGAACACGTGAGTCAATACTGACCCTACGACTTATCTTAGAAAATAGATTAAGGAAAGGTAAACCTACGTTTCTAGCATTTGTAAACTTAGAGAAAGCTTTTGACAATGTTGACTTGGATATTCTCTGAAGGTGGTCAGGGGTAGTGTACTGGGAGCGAAAGACTGTTTACAATTTGTGCAGAAACCAAATGGCAGTTGTAAGAGTCGAGGGGCATGAAAGGGAAGCAGTGGTTGGGAAGGGAGTGAGACATGGTTGTAGCCTCTCCCCGATGTCATTCAATCTGTATATTGAGTAAGCAGTAAAGGAAACAAAAGAAAATATCGGAGGAGGTATTAAAATCCATGGAGAAGAAATAAAAACTTCGAAGTTCGCTGATGACATTGTAATTCTATCAGAGACAGCAAAGGACCTGGAAGAGCAGCTGAACGGAATGGACAATGTCTTGACAAGAGGATATAAGATAAACATCAACAAAAGCAAAACGAGGATAACGGAATGTAGTAGAATTAAATCGGGTGATGCTGAGAGAATTAGATTAGGAAATGAGACGCTTGAAGTAGTAAATGAGTTTTGTTATTTGGGGAGTAAAATAACTGATGATAGTCGAAGTAGAATGGTCTTCAAACTATTCCAGACAATTGTGGCCCAGTGGCACAGTGCATTGCCATCCATAAAAAAGACACGTTGTTGGTAACTTGAAGTCCATTAATGGCTGCAAATGGTCTCAAAGTAGATGAACATAAGCATTTCCAGAACTAGAGGACCCAGTCCATTCCACGTAGACGGCCGCTGTGGCCTAGCGGTTGTAGGTGCTTCAGTCTGGAACCGTGCTGCTGTTACGGTCGCAGGTTCGAATCCTGCCTCGGTCATGGATGTGTGTGATGTCCTTAGGTTAGTTAGGTTTAAGTGGGTCTACGTTCTAGGGGACTGATGACCTCAGATGTTAAGTCCCGTAGTGCTTAGTGCTATTTGAACCGTTCCATGTAAACATAGCTCACACCATTACGCAGCCACCGCCAGTTAGCACCGTGCCTTGTTGACAACTTGAGTCCGTGGCTTTGTAGGTTGTGCCCCATACTCTAACACTGCCATCATCATCGGCTCATACGAACTGAAATCTGGTCTCACCTGACCAGACCAGTCGTCTGAGGTCCAACCGATATGGTCATGGGTGCAACAGAGGCGCTGCAGGCGCTGCAGGCGATGCCATGTGCATGAGACGTCGACGCCAAATTTCACCACACTGTCCTAACGGATACGTCCATCGTACGTCCCATGTTGGTTTCTGCGGTTATTTCTCTCAGTGTTGCTTGTATGTTAGCACTGACAATTCTATAGAAAAGCTGTTGCTCTCGCTTGTTAAGTGTAGGCTGTTCGCCACTGCGTTTCTTCGTGGTGAGAGGTAAACTCTGAAACGTGCTATTTTCCGCATATAGTTGACACTGTGGATCTCAGAATATTGACTTGCCTAACAATTTACAAAAAGGGATGTCCTCTGCATCTAGCTGCAGCTACCATTCTTCAGTCAGAATTTGTTAAATCCCGTTGTGCGGCCATATTCACGTCGGGCACCTCTTCACATGAATCAGCTGAGTACAAATGACTGCTCTACCAGTGAGCTGCCCTTTTATACCTCGTGTGCAAGATACTACAGCCTGAATATGTGAATATCACTGTCCCATGACTTTTGTCACCGCATTGTGTATTTATATAATCAGTTATGCTGCTATTAATATTATTTTTATTTGAACTATACGGCTATTTCGGCTATACAGCCATCATCAGGTTGTCTGTAACAGAACATCTTATAAATTTTGGTACATTTGTTTCATTACATGTAAGTTAGTTATGAACAATATGATTTTATGTACATTTTCAAGTCCTGACTTCCAGTAAGTATCGTTGTCTTTGATGGTTTGCAGTTCTTACTAATTATGTTTTACATTAATAGAGCAATATTAATAAATTTTGTAGTGGATTCTAACTTTTCTTTTAGTAGTGGCCACAGAAAAAGTTTAGCCTGTACTTGAACATTTAGTGACAGCAGTTGTGACAGGTGATCAGCGATTTTGTTATTTCTGTTACTCTCTATTTGTTTACTGGTTATATTCTTTCATTGCTATACTAATAGTGATAAGTTGTGTGCTATGTTCTGGTATTTCAATAATAATCAGAAATTTCCTTTTGAAAGTTCGTGACAGCAATTTTGTCAGATGATGAGCAATATTGTGTGGTTCTATCTGTGCTGGTGTAAGCTGACGCCAGCACACCAGTCGGCAAAATGGTTGCAAGAAGATCGATAACAGGCGCTGAATCAAGCGGGCCTGTCAGGGGAGAGGCCAAAGACAGACTTGCAAGCAATGGGCCTCCAACGCCCTCAATATTTAATTGACCGGAGGCCAGTGAGTCATAGACAGTCAACCAGTCATTCGCAGTTGCGGTCTCTAGCTCAGTCACTATTATAGTTAGCGTCTGTCATTTCACGTCACCAGCTACAAGATTGTAGTCGTTATAGTGGGACTTGTACTTCACCATCAGTGAGGCTAATTTGGGCTATTACGGAAGAGCTTGTAAGACCTGAGCTTGGCTAAAGATAAGTAGCTTTCTTTTCTGATAAATAAAGAACCCCGTTAATAGGTGTGTGCAGCTGTGTTTTAGAAAGAGAGTACTGACTACCAAAAACCATCCTCTCCTTGCTTCCCATGCTACAAGACTCTGCAGTGTCGACGACGACATAAAACTATCTGCTGGTTGTCAGTTCTACAACTGATGTTATTCGGTTATATTGAATGGATAATGTTGTGTTGTATTATGGTTCATCCTGGATCTTGGTGCATAATCTCAATTTGGTTTTTGATAAATTCTTTATATTTTATTACCATTTGTTCATTGAGGATTAGATGCAGATAATTTCTTGTGCGTAAATATCTCTCAATTTCTCCAGTATATTCACTATCGGTACTTTTGATCTTATGTGTGAAATATCGACAGCATTTACCAATCGGTTTGTTTTGTGTCGTTCATTTTTAATGTGCCCGGAAAAGGTGAATATATTGCTGTCAGTTAGTGTAACATGTTCTCAGTATACGGTGGCGAAGCGTCTTTCTCTGATGCCGAGTAGCAGGAATTTGTTTTGATAATATTATCAGTTGTTGTTTTTCGAATTTATGAGTATTGTTAGAGTGTTGAGGTCGCATGTATGTGTTCTATATCCTCACTGTTCCTATCTGTAAGCATTATTGTGTCGTCGACATATCTCTGTTAATATATTACTTTATTAATGAAAGTGTTTGTGATTCTAAAGCGTTTTTATTTCATTCTAAGAAAATACCCGCTATTGTTTCAGCAATGCTACATCCCATTGCTACTCCATCATTTTACGCGTAAATTTTGTCACTGAATGTGAAATAGTTTTGGTTTAGTACTAAGTTAAGCAGTCGTATTCAAAATGGTTCAAATGGCTCTGAGCACTATGGGACTCAACTGCTGAGGTCATTAGTGCCCTAGAACTTAGAACTAGTTAAACCTAATGTAGTGGACTGACAAGGCAGCCAGTCCACAGTGACGGGTAACCGAAAGGCACGCGTACACACACGCCGACTGGCGTGAAGTCTGAAACAGGATACGTGATGAAAGCTATAAAGAAAAGAACGGAGCTTCTCGTATACTTAACTTTATTCCCTCTTGTGGTACATCTCTATTGATAATAGAAGTGAGACTCTCTCCAGATATGGTTAATGGCGCCTTGCTAGGTCGTAGCCATGGACTTAGCTGAAGGCTATTCTAACTGTCTCTCGGCAATTGAGAGAAATGCTTCGTCTGTGTAGTCGCTAGCAATATCGTCCGTACAACTGGGGCGAGTGCTCGTACGTCTCTCTAGACCTGCCGTGTGGTGGCGCTCGGTCTACGATCACACAGTGGCGACACGCGGGTCCGACATGTACTAATGGACCGCGGCCGATTTAAAGCTACCACCTAGCAAGTGTGGTGTCTAGCGGTGACACCACACCTAACTAACCTAAGGACATCACAAACATCCATGCCCGAGGCAGGATTCGAACCTGCGACCGTAGCGGTCTTGTGGTTCCAGACTGCAGCGCCTTTAACCACACGGCCACTTCGGCCGGCAGCAGTCGTATTATTTCATTAGTTTTCGTTATAGACGTTTCACTGTGTTTTACTACATTTTCTTCTATTATGGTAGTCACTTCTTGTTTTGGGATCCTTCTACAGAACGTTGCCATATTTAGGTATTTGTATGGTCATGATTTTTTGTAGTATGATTTTAATTTTTTTGCAAATAGATTTTGTTATGTGTATACTATTTCCTAAGGATTCTTCCAAGTTTTCTTTAAAAGAAAAAATAGAAAGGGAAATGATTAACAGTGGCTGTAAGTAACTGTCAACTACCTTCGTACCGGTACTGTTGGATGGCGATGGCGCAGAGGGAAGAACGGTGGTTCAAATTCCTTTCGGTCATCCAGATGTGAGCTTTCCGCGACTTAGGGGAAATACTGGGATAGTTCATTTCCAAGGAAACGGTCGACTTTGTTCACTATGCCTGCCTCAACCTCATCGTCCATAAGAAGCTAAATCCTCAACTTCCTTCCTTCCTTCAACGCAGCAAAGACGTATTCCCTACTCCAAATAGACATGTGGTTCAGCAATCATGAAATCAATGTGCTGGATGCAAAGTATCATTGTTGTTACGAAAAGAATATCTTTTGTAACGTTTACAAAGTAATATCAGAAATACCATTCAGGACTTTTGGGGTCCTCGTGACGTTGGATGGAACTGCGCGACCGCTACGGTCGCAGATTCGAATCCTGCCTCGGGCATGTATGTGCGTGATGTCCTTAGGTTAGTTAGGTTTAAGTAGTTCTAAATTCTAGGGGACTGATGACCTCAGAAGTTAAGTCCTATAGCGCTCAGAGTCATCTGAACCATTTTTAGGGCACCTTCCTTGTCTTGACGGTGGAAACCGTCCCTGAGGGTAAGGGAACCGACGCTGTGCGACAGGATCAGTGACGCAATATGCATTAGAGATTACAAAGCTCATCACATTGGAAAACAATATTTGACTTCTCATGATGGTCATTAGATAAGTTAAAAAACAGTTCTGAAGTGTTAAGGAAGTAACTTCGAAAGCCAGACATTTCCATGGCTATGTTGTAAAGGAAAGCTTGAAAATGTTTTTGTGCTACGGAAACAACATCCTTTAAGCAGAACCCTGAAAGACGCAAATAACTTCCTCTAGCCTACGCACTCACCCAACAAAAAGGAAATTACAACAGGTAATACAGGGTGTTACAAAAAGGTACGGCCAAACTTTCAGGATACATTCCTCACACACAAAGAAAGAAAATATGTTATGTGGGCATGTGTCCGGAAACGCTTATTTTCCATGTTAGAGCTCATTTTATTACTTCTCTTCAAATCACATTAATCACGGAATGGAAACACACAGCAACAGAACGTACCAGCGTGACTTCAAACACTTTGTTACAGGAAATGTTCAAAATATCCTCCGTCAGCGAGGATACATGCATCCACCCTCCGTCGCATGGAATCCCTGATGCGCTGATGCCGCCCTGGAGAATGGCGTATTGTATCACATCCGCCCACATTACGAGCACCAAGCAGCACATTTGGTACCGGGGTTGCGTAGACAAGAGCTTTTAAATGCCCCCATAAATGAAAGTCAAGAGGGCTGAGGTCAGGAGAGCGTGGAGGCCATGGAATTGGTCCGCCTCTACCAATCCATCGGTCACTGAATCTGTTGTTGAGAAGCGTACGAGCACTTCGACTGAAATGTCCAGGAGCTCCATCGTGCATGAACCACATGTTGTGTCGTACTGTTCTAGCAGCACAGGTAGAGTATCCCGTATGAAATCATGATAACGTGCTCCAATGAGCATAGGTGGAAGAACATGGGGCCCAATCAAAACATCACCAACAATGCCTGCCCAAATGTTCACAGAAAATCTGTGTTGATGACGTGAATGCACAACTGTGTGCGGATTCTCGTTAGCCCACACATGTTGATGGTGAAAATTTACAATTTGATCACGTTGGAATGAAGCCTCATCCGTAAAGAGAACATTTGCACTGAAATGAGGATTGACACATTGTTGGATGAACCATTCGCAGAAGTGTACCTGTGGAGGCCAATCAGCTGCTCATAGTGCCTGCACACGCTGTACATGGTACGGAAACAACTGGTTCTCCCGTAGCACTCTCCATACAGTGACGTGGTCAACGTTACCTTGTACAGCAGCAACTTCTCTGACGCTGACATTAGGGTTATCGTCAACTGCACGAAGAATTGCCTAGTCCATTGCAGGTGTCCTCGTCGTTCTAGGTCTTCCCCAGTCGCGAGTCATAGGCTGGAATGTTCCGTGCTCCCTAAGACGCCGATCAATTGCTTCGAACGTCTTCCTGTCGGGATACCTTCGTTCTGGAAATCTGTCTCGATACAAACGTACCGCGCCACGGCTATTGCCCCGTGCTAATCCACACATCAAAAGGGCATCTGCCAACTCCGCATTTGTAAACATTGCACTGACTGCAAAACCACGTTCGCGATGAACACTAACCTGTTGATGCTACGTTCCGATGTGCTTGATGCTAGTACTATAGAGCAATGAGTCGCATGTCAACACAAGCACCGAAGTCAACATTACCTTCCTTCAATTGGGCCAACTGGCGGTGAATCGAGGAAGTACAGTACATACTGACGAAACTAAAATAAGCTCTAACATGGAAATTAAGCGTTTCCGGACACATGTTCACATAACATCTTTTCTTTATTTGTGTGTGAGGAATGTTTCCTGAAAGTTTGGCCGTACCTTTTTGTAACACTCTGTATACTACTAAAGTGTTTTGGAGCGCACTCATCAGTTGAAATATCGGAACATAGTACGAAACTGGTCTCTGACGTACATAAATTTCTTTGTGAAAAATGTAAAGTGCTAACGAAAAACTACACTGGAATGCATTTCATTAATAGGTAATCGAGTTCAGGCTTCTCTACATAAACATATCATTGTGTTTCTTTCAGCATAGCCCGGATAGTGCGAAGTGTTGTGTGATGTAGGAACTCGTGAGAGACCAGCTTCGAATCCCCAGACCCAATTTGCTACCATTGATCTCTTACGCGGGCAGTTTTCTACACTTCATTAGATGAGTAGCAGTAATAATTTTGTTCTCATAACACTGATACTCCAACCTCGTCACAGAAACAATAGAAACAAACAGTAAAATACTAGTACCTACAGAACCAAGATCACACGGTCCACAGGTAGTAGACGAAGACAGTTTTTCTCTTTTAGGGTAACTGGTACTCGTGGCGGTAGGAAGGAGCTGATGATCAGACCACAGAATTAGAACTGAAATGATTGTCAACCAGTAGATGGGTGATAGCATCTTATTACCAGAATCTGTAATGGGACAAATCGAGAAGAGAAAGCAAGAGGAGATGATTGTGTTTCTATAGGCAGACGAACACATTTCCTATTTGGGACTGGTGAGCCACTTCTAGGGAGCTTAAATGAAACGTAAATAGAATAGTGGGTTTCTAAGTGGCAACGTGAAGCAATAGCCCCAATTGTTGTAGTTTTTAAGTTGTATAGCTATTTTTTTGGCGGCACCCACTTTTTGTCAAAACTAATTAGAGTGCTCAAAGCGCGGAATAGTTTCCTGAGAGCATCAACACTGAGCAAGGAGTGCGCTTTCGTTAATCGTTAAACAACATCCTACCCACTGTGACATATATCGACTGGAGAGTGTGAACAATATCTCGACGGGTCACGTTTCTAGTAACCTACAGCAGAACTTACAAATTTGAGCAGTGACAAATACGAATTCGTAACTGGACAATTTAACCTCCATACACTTCCTACAGATATGATTTGTCGACAATATTTTCACTGCGAGCAAACGGAGGAATGAAAACCAGAAGCAAAGCAAGAATAAAGTTGAGACAAATGAAGAAAAAAAATGCCCCAGGCAGAAAAATAGTCGCAATGCATTGTAAAAGATTGGCATGCAATAAACTGGAGTCGTTGTGAGCTTAGTATTAAGGAACAATGTAACTATCACTAGACACTCGGCAGCAAACGTGTTGTCCTCACATCTGAAACAAACAGGTATCAACTATCTAACTATAGGTTGATTTGCCATTTTAACAATTATGAAATTCAAAAACTACATTACGGACTACACTGAATGCCAACACACGCAAAACCTCACGGACACTTCGTAACGTTACTGCGGACCTCTCGCAACTAATTATTCGTATGTAAAACAAACTTCAACTATAGTACACCACTTATTCAACGATCAAATAAAATCGTGTAACACTGGTGATATTAGTTTTTGCTTGGAGTAAAAGAAGTTAGTAGCGTTATCTGAGACTCTAAGACAATAATAAAAACGTATTGCTCGCAAATGGGCAGCGGAATTTCATCATAAATTACCTTTACCAGAAAAAGACTCTTTAGTTGCACATATAAACATGTTTCACTTCACTCTCATGTGCAACTGAGAAAGCAACATCTACTTAGTAGCAGCTGATGCCCTTTCCACCGTGGTAACGACTGTGACGTGTTGCTGTTTAATGTTACACGTACTTTAACCGAAATGTGAACCAATAGCCAAAAAGTCTGTGATCTTGCTGTCTGCGTCGAGGCATCTATCGGACACTCGAGTACAGTCGCAACATTAATTCGGCTGCAAACTCTGACCACTGAAGACGATAGTTAAGACGCTTAGTTTTAGAAAATAGGGTAGGCGGGAACACGTTATGGATAGACTTTCGCGTCAAATGTGGCCAGTGAGAGAGGAGATGCGTAGATAATGTATCTGTACCATGTAATTAGTACTTGCGAATACTTTCGCGAGCAATTAATGTAGCTACCAAGTGGTGTATAGAATCCTCTTCCACCTTGGTGGCTAGGATGACGCTTGTTGGCATGGACTTCAAGATACATCGAAAGCTTTAGCGAGCCGTCCTGAAGCAACATCGCTTCATCGCTTCGCCGACTTCCATTTGCTCACTGCTGATCCAAGTTGTGCACATCTTGTTTGACGGAATCTGTAACGTTTAGTTCCTTCCTGGTAAACAATAAAGTGAGATAAATAATTAAATCTAGGAAAAAGTATGCAGTGCATGAATAACGGCTTGCCTCGTGTAACCCGTAGAGAGAGAAAACGGGGGCACTTCACTGAACGGTGGATTCCACTTATTGGTAGTTTAGGGCAAACCCTATTTCATAATTATACAAACAGGACATTTGTGTGACTTCATTACAAAATGTGAAACACAATGTCATATAATTAAATGACATACAGATTGTATAACGTGTAGTGAACTTTGGCGTCAGTTCCGTTCCCCTGCGGGGCAAGACGAAAAATGTGTCAGGGTCCCCATTTCGTCCGAAGTAAGTTTCCCACAAATGTACGTTCACCACGGATCTGTTGGAGTCCATTTTGCAAGTGGGATGTGTTGTCTCTTGCGTTTGTCGACGTACTCGAGTCCTGCCATAGGCTTGCACTTATGTGTCTTGTTCCTTATTAGTCCGTACAGCCATATTCCACTCTTATAGCGTTAAGAGAAGGATGTTCTGTGCAGACGTGCAACGCGAACAGCGGAGTCATGACAGAAAACATTTGCGTAGCACTAAACTCTGTGCACTTCACTGCCACGGATATGTCGCGTTGCTTACGCAACCACAAACGTAAATTCAGTGGTTATCTGTTATACTTTTCCACCGATTCTAATGTAATATAAAGTAAATACATACGTATTATGTATGTGTGTATATTCCAAGTTTCCTCCTAAGCCAATGGACCGATTTCAATGATTCTTGGTACACATATCCCTTATTTTCAGTGATCAATCGCTGTGGAGGTAAGAATCACCTACCTATCATGGTCCAGCAGAAGTCTTGTAATGAACAATGAGATGTCTGAAAAATTACCGTATCATGCATGACGTTTAAATATATTACTCCTGTGCTGCTAACTCTATTCGCAATAAATTTCACAGACAGTATTCATGTGTGCCACTAAATTCGTATACAAAATGATGTTGTGGTATCACAGATAGTTCAGGAGATATTACGTCATAAACACTGAAACAATATAAAAAAATATAAATGGTGGGGGTTATTTTAACCTGAACGCATATGCAAACATAGTGTAATTCCGCAAATCAAATGGTGTGGTGTGCGGAATTGTTTTGGTTTGGGGAGAAATTGAAGTATCTGAAACATAACGAGGCTGACCACCTTGATGAGTTTCTGTGCTTCCTGCAGAGTAGTCTACAGTTCTGCTTTATTTTATATTTCTAATAAACGGAAAAGATTCTGAAGAAGTTAATGTTGTGCAGATAGTAACTTGCAAGACGGCCGTTTTATGCCGAGCGCCATTCATAAATCGCGCAACCGCACCCCACGCATAAGCCACTTGTCGATTCATAGATGATCAGACACTAGCCCGTCTCTGCCTGTTGGAGCGGTGCGTTTTTATGGGAAGGAAGGAACATGTATCTCTTGCGGAAACGTCAGAGCTTTCACCAGTGCCAGCCAATCAGAGCACTCGGCGCGAATTTTTCGGTTGGTTGCCATGTGCAGTTTTAAGTACAAATAACTTTTCTTGTCTCTGTCGTCCTGGGCAGCACACTGGAGCAGAAGTGGTTCAGCCTCCTTTTGTATTGTGTGTCTGATACGGCCACATTCCCACATTCAACCAGCAACTTGCAACATGATGATGAGATTGCATGCAGCTGCGAACATTGGGGTTGTATTCACATGATTGGAAACACAAACGAAGTTGAAGCTACGCAAAATTGTGTCCTTTCCGCGTTGCGTTTTGCATTTGTACTTTCCGTGGATAATACTGTGCCTTGGTTCTCGTTTCCGATCGCATCATAAAGCATGGTGATCGGATGCGGTCTCTGAGCTAGCCACCCGTAAATTCAAGTGGCTAACAAACTGATTCTCTATCTCGCAAGGTTATTTCTCCCAAATTTGTAAATTTATTTTTAGATATTTTTGTGCTATGATGTTCGGAGGAAATTTGAATGATCTAATCCGATGTTTGTCTTCATCCACAGCGGTTGAGTTTGTATATCAGATTTGTTCACGCATTATAATGGATTTTTCAGACGTTCTGGTTTCCTTTATTCACAAATCCCAAGTACGATATCTCCATGTTTGAATAATCAGTATTTGTTTCAGACAAAACGTTATTTATTAACTTGTACTGCTGTTTGCTAGATGCTGCACTACATATACTTACAGTGCTTACATTTATCTCCGTAAGAATTTCCTAACAATCCAGATATGGCTTCGCTATTGCAGAGATAAAAGGCGGCAGAGACGACGTCATCGGAAATTATTCTTTCCACCACTGAAACTCTCTGTTTTCAGGATATTAGGTAGTGTAGGCAACAGAAGACAAACGCGTTTGTCCTGCACACATTGACCCTATAAGATATAACTTGAAAATACTTTGAGGAAGTTTAGTATGATGTTTGTAGTCAACGTTCTACTTCAAAACTTAATCATATTAGTACCGAGAAACAGCCCCCCCCCCCTTCTTTTTTTCGTTGCGCTTTGCGTGAGCTTTGACATCTCCGAAACTCCAACTCTGAAGCCAGATTCCATCATTAATGAATCGTATTCAGTGTCTAGGGGTATACGTAGGGGCAAAAACTAGCTTTATACACTTTTGTGAACTTCCAGCTTCAGTTTCAAAATTAGTGGCAGACTTACAAATTCAATCCTATTGACTGCGGAGCGCAGTTGACCTACCCACTGATTCTTTATAATATCTTTGGAAATTGTAACAATATAAAATTTTTTGTTAAGTACGGAGAGTTCAGTTGCCTAGCAACGGCCGTTCTACTACCAAACTTCGCTGCTGAAGTCAGTTCGTGAGCTGCTGTAACCTTTACTTTAATCTTAACGAACTGATGTTTCAGTTATCTGACAGTGGAGTGTTAAGTGTTATTAACTTGCAGTACAAATGCACAGCATTATAACTGAAGTGTATTCGTCTCAGCATCGTAGCAGACACGCAGTTGTACGATGGCCCTTGCGGCGAGGGAGGGAGGTCACCACCGGGGCATCTGGTGGACTGCCGCAGCCACCTGCGCTCGTAGACGCTGTCACAGAAGCTGTAAGTACGTTCGACGACGACGCAGTAAAAGAATGTCGCAAGAGACTCTCAGACTCAAAACGTAGAAGCTAACACAGTTATGAAATATCAGCCAACGACAAGATAAGTGTAGTGTCGGCAGACTTGCCAACACTACGTACACTAATGGAAAGAGGCGGCCAAGATGCACGCGCTAACTCACGAAGGATGGAGTGAAGTCTGAAACAGGATACTTTATGAATGCTATAAAGAAAATACGTAGCTTTGGAATATACTTAACTTTTAATGCTTCCTCTGGTACATCTCTCTTGACTATACAATTGAGACTCGTAAGATACATGCACTGATACAATTGGCGCCTTGCTAAGTCGTAGCCATTAACTTAGCTGAAGGCTATTCTAACTGTCTCTCGGCAAATGAGAGCAAAGGCTTCGTCAGTATAGTCGCTAGCAACGTCGTCGTACAACTGGGGCGAGTTCTCGTACGTCTCTCGAGACCTGCCGTGTGGTGGCGCTCGGTCTGCGATCACACAGTGGCGACACGCGGGTCCGACATGTACTAATGGACCGCGGCCGATTTAAGCTACCACCTAGCAAGTGTGGTGTCTGGCAGTGACACCACAATAAGTTTGACTGTAGGTAGAAAAATTGGCAGTACAACGAGACATGAAAGAAAATGACGCGCAAAAGGTAACGTTAAAGCCAGTGTTGTAGTGTAGGTGCATGCACGGGGTTACAGGCGAGCAACGGCATACTGAATCAGAGCGGACGGGAAAGGAAGGGTTCTCTCATTTAAAGATGTTCCGTGTATAATGTCCAAATGTTGCTGCTAGACGAGAGCGAATGGCGAGAGAGTGGACACAAGTGTGGGGTGATAATTTCGGAGAAAGACCCATGGGTAAGAGCGTATCGGAGACTACACAAGAGTTCGAGTTTAAGGCTTTTTTTTCCCACACATTTACATGTACGTCTATTCTTCCCAAGCCACCTTACGCTGTGTAGCGGAGGGTATTTCTGTACCACTGTTACTTCTCCCTTTGCCTGTTACAGTTGCGAGTGGTTCACGGGAAGGACGACTGCTGGTAAGTCTCCTTGTGAGCTTGGATCTTTCTAATTTTTTCTTCACTGCTGTTTCGTAAGATATACGTAGGAGGAAACGATATGTTGATTTACTCTGCTAGGAACGCACGCTCGCAGAAGTTTAACAATAAACGACATTATGATGCAGGACACCTCTCTTACAGAGTCTGTTACTGGAGTTGGCTGAGAATCTCCAAGTCGTTTTCGCACTTGCTAAATGAAACTGTAATGAAACATGCTGCTCTTCTTTGCATCTTCCCTATTTCCTCTGTCTGGTACGGATGCCACACTGGCGAGAAATGTTCAAGTACTGGTCGGAAAATGACATCACAACAAGGCCGGAATGTATATTTCCGGGCCTCGCGTAGAGGTTAAGTCTTGAGGTACAATCTGACAACGGTTTTCGGTGATGTTACAATTCTCTTTTTGCTGTTGTTTCATCTGTTCCGCTAAAAACAAATGACTAAAATATCTTCTTAAGAGAAGTATAATTTATTGCCCACTCAGCGGATGGCGAGCATTACATAAGATATTTTTTGTAGCATCTGGGGAGATAAGTGGTCGAAAAACTGAGCATGAATTTTGGCTCCGGTGGACATAGGAGAACCTCCCTTTTGTGAACTTCAACCAAGTCCGACTCCGAAATCAAATTGCAAAGCCACCATCTCAGAGATTTGGTAGATTCTACAATACGTTAGTGCTGCATGTGGGATTCTTTCATTTCGATGATCGCAAATAATGGGTGATAATGGGTGTATATGTTGCTCTTCAGCGACTGATTTATTTTTTCGTCCGTAATGATCTTGAGCACAGCTATATGGTAAGTGTAATCTCCGTTCCTTTAGTTTCTGTGTTTTTCGGAAAGTAATCCGCTTGAAGACATGCGTGTGAAATCATTATGACGAGCAGACTATACTTAAGAATATGTGTCTTTTATTGAGAAAAACCCCAAAGATTTACTAGCAGTTTTGAGAATAAATTTTTCTGTATGTCAGTATCACCTTCACTTGTTATGCTACTCCTTCGCCACTATGTAGCTAATCAGTTTCGCTAGAAACTCATTTCCACGAAGATATTTCATGTTAGTGAGTAAATTAGAGTGACTCAGCTGAAATGAACGTAGGAGCATCTCGCAAGTGAGCATCCATCATCACTTGTCCTCGTGAGGTTCTGACAACGAGTAATAACTCGCAAATACAATGCGGGACGGTCATCAGTATTTTTAACGAGAACCGCAGACAGCAAGGTTTGCGCTGTTGCAAGAAACGGTTTCAAAACAAAAAGCAAGCTCTCAGCAAATAACGGCCACGGAGATACATCCCGGCTCACGAGCGTTGTTTGTAATATGTGAAGGTGCAGCGTCACCACCTGGTAAAAAGTCGGGAGGATGAGCGGTCCTCTGTGTCTCTTTGTGGCCTCTTAACCACTTTGCCTGTTCCGCACTTGACGAGTTTTTGCTCTTGCCCTCGTTTCTGTAACCGGATGCTCTCCGTATCACTGTTTTATTTGTATCTAAGGGGAAGGACGTAGTATACATCGGACTATGAATCGCATATTTTTGTATGTTTTATTATTTACCCTTTTATTTTTCGGGACGGAGACAAGCATCCAGCCTATCATTCATGTACAAAAATGGTTCAAATGGCTCTGAGCACTATGGGACTTAACATCTGAGGTCATCAGTCCCCTAGAACTTAGAAATGCTTAAACCTAACTAACCTAAAGACATAACACACATCCATGCTCGGGGCAGGATTCGAACCTGTGACCGTAGCGGTCGCGCGGTTCCAGACTGAAGCCCCTAGAACCGCTAGGCCACAACCATTCATACAGAGGGTGAGACAGCTGAGTCATAACATCCCTTGTACCTCCCCAACAGTGATAGATACAAAGATGCCGTTTGGACAGGGGCTACTTGAATGTATCACATTTCATGTTTGTGCTATTTTTTATTAGAGAGATATGAGGACATCTTTGTTTTTTTTTTTAATGGAACTCTATATTTTAGCGTAACATGATAGGTTTAGAAAGACGGTTTCAAATATGTGTATATTATAATACTTAGGTGAATAGTTGAAACGCCTCTGTGAAGTCGTTTCATAAGACGCTTGTCGAATTCAGTATAACTTATTCACTTTACTACCTGATTTTAGATCATTCCATGAACTCTTCCAGAAAGACTGAGCACTCAAATAAGAACTATTGAATATTATATGTGTTTTTTAATGTGGGGTTTCGGTTTTGTTTTGTGGGAAACGCTGAGCTGGTCATCTTCTGCTGGGAGCAGACGATGTTCCTTCTCGTTTGAAGGAGAGCACAGGATGACCAACTTAGGTTTCCAATACCTGAACAGAGAGGTTTACCCATCTTAGTCGAAGGCTGTGTCGAAGGCTGTTTTTGAATGTGAGGTTGATGACGTAGGGCTACCCTTCTGGTAGCTTCCCCTGCACGAGGAGATAGGTAGTCTCGAAAGAGAAAGCGGCACTCTTCGGTGAACGCTTGGTGAGTACGGATCGTAGCTCCTAAGAGGGTTTCAGGTGATAGGAACCAGGTTGAGTTAGGACTTAGTTATGTTGAACTGTTGAAATACTTAAGAACTTCAGCTTAAATGAAGCGTGTGAAGCGAGTTATTTTTTCGAATGCGCCATAATTATATTGCTTTAAATAGGCGATTTTGGGGTGTTTGACTTAAAAGTGTGCAAGTTACTTCGTTCATTTTGAACAACGATGAAGTAGAATTTCAAACGGTAAATCTGATTGGGAAAAGCTGGTTAGGATCACTTCAGCCATACGTGAGTGTAATACTGTGTCGAAGCGAGTATGATTTTAAATCTTATAGCCAGCCGGAGTGGCCGAGCGGTTAAAGGCGCTACAGTCTGGAACCGCACGACCGCTACGGTCGCAGGTTCGAATCCTGTCTCGGGCATGGATGTGTGTGATGTCCTTAGGTTAGTTAGGTTTAAGTAGTTCTAAGTTCTAGGGGACTCATGACCACAGCAGTTGAGTCCCATAGTGCTCAGAGCCATTTGAACCATTTTTTTAAATCTTATATTTTGTGGAAGTTGCTTTTGTCTTTGTGTGTCGATTGTGTTTTACGTGTTTGGTAATCAATGACCCTTCTGGTCCACCACGGCACCGCAATAGGCTTTATTTTAACAGTTTGCTTGTTTAATGAGCTATAATTTCTGCAAGAATATCTGTTCTTTCGTGCGCTTTCTACAAAGCAGCACAACAGTTTGATTCGGAATGCACCACGTGCTCTAGTTCGGCCGTTTGCATGCAGCAGACGCAGTTAGTATGTTGAATAACTATCGCACAACCTCATGCATTGGTTAAACCTCTGTCCAGAATAGTGCATGTTTAGAAGCGTAATGCCGATCTCACTGAGATATTTTTATGGTGTGAAAGCAAAGGAGATGATAGTGTCATTGTCTCCCACCCCCGTTTTCTGTGTTTTTTCTTGCTGTAGTTAAATTGTGCTCTGTTACATTCTCAAGTAATTCTTACTTAAATATTTCTAGTCAGGCACCAGTTATGTGTAGTTAGGATGCGCAACCAAATACTTAGACACAATAAATAATCTACGTGAAAGATAAATAATGTGGTGTTGATCTTACCCATTACTCCGATTTCCAATCATGAATTAATCAGGTTGCTTCATGCACGACATGGAGTGCTATTTATCTGGCTACTTAAAGAATTTGCATACTTGTAATTAAATTATTAAAGTAATTAAACTAATAATTTTCCAGCTCCGTTTTTTTCTAAATGGTTAGGAAGGGCTTGGGCTGGTGGCGACCCTGAATTTCTGAATTTTTATCATTATTTGTGTGAGAGAAGCAGCTAGAAATGCGAGATAACGTATATGGCGCCATGAGAAACGTCGTAAAGATAGTAATACGTTACATAGTATTTAAGACACAGATATGTTCTCGTATAGTGTTCGTCCTTCGAAGCGGCGTTGTCCAAAGCGACCTTTCCTATTGTGTAGAATACATGGTAATCATCGCGAGTCCGTCCTTACACAAACACGCCCATTTACCCGACAATAGTAATACATACTGCGATATTTTGCGCAAAATTTAACAGATGATGTCGCGCAAATATTGTTCAGTTACTTCACAACTGTGATACCAAAATAGTAAACAACATATAATATTAAAATACTACAAGATGTTAATACATTTTAAGTAACAGAAATACAAATGTAAATGAGGAGGTCCTAATAGGTCACAATTATTTCGTTCGTATTTGTTTTTCATTTGAAAATATTTACTATTGATCACAATACGAAGAAAATACACACAAAGGTGCAAAATACATACTGTACATGATACAAAACTTTGTTGAAGCATGTGCTCAAAATATTTCCCCTCTACTGCAATGCACATTTGTAGTCGCCTTTCGAATGATTTGTGAACGGCTGCGATAGTGTCACGTGAGATATCAGCGCACGCTTCGATGATACATTGCTTCATATCGTCTGGCGTAATTAGTATCTGAGCATACACTTTATGTTTAATTGCTCCCCACAGAAAAAAATCAAGAGGGGGTAAATCAGGAGACCGGACTGGCCACTTCACTTCAGCACGTCGTCCTATCCAACAATCTGGGAAATTTTCATTTAACAGCTCTGTAGCCACACGGGAATAGTGATCAGGACAGCCGTCATGTTGCAACCACATGCACTGACGCGTATTTAGTGGTACCTCTTCCAGCAAATTGGGTAGAACGTTTCACAGGAACTGTGCACTGTTACTGCCATTTAGTATACCCGGAATGATGTACGGTCCCACAATGACATTTCCGACGATGCCGCACCACACGTGAACACTCCACTGTTGCTGATGCTGTAACTGTCGAAGCCTATGAGAGTTCTCTATTGACCAGTAATGCATATTATGCAAATTCACATGATCGTGGTTGGTTAAAGTCGCTTCATCAGTAAAAAGTACCCGTTGAAAAAACGTTGGATCATCTGGTAGGCGCTGCAGAGCAAACCGGCAAAATTCTAGGTGCCGTTCGAAATCCACACCGGAGAGTGCTTGATATAATCAGAGGTGAAACGGGTGAAATCTATGCCGGTGCAGTATGCGTACAACACCTCCCTGACTTACATGACATTCCGAGGCGATAAGTTGCGACGAAACAGTAGGGTCATAATGCACCAACGCTAGAATGCCCTCTTCATGTACCTCGCCAGTTGCAGTTTTCTGCCTTGTCCTCTGTATGGCGTTCCATGACCCCGATTCAAGTAGTTCCTCACAAATACGTACAAGAAGCTATCACGAAGAATGCTCACAATCAGGATACAGCTCTCCATATCGCTTTATTGCTCTAACAGCATTTCTTCTGCTTTCACCAGACACTAGAAGCATATCTAATGTTTCTTCGTTGGTTTACATGTCTGCTCCAAGAAACTGTGACGGAAATGCGATGTCTCATTACCCCAGCAGCACATTTATACCCTTCTCTCCAGCTACCTTGTGCATCACCTTGCGGTGCTATCGAGAAGCAGGAAAATATCGCCTTCCCTGTTAAGTTCCCCAGTGGTCAACAGGAAAGGTCGCATCGGACAACGCCGGTCCGAAGAAAGAATACGATACAAAACCATATCTGTGTCTCAAAAACTATTCGCCTAAATATTATGATATACACATATTTGAAACCGTCTTTTTAAGCCCATCGTGTTACGCAAAAATTTAACATAGGGTTCCATTTAAAAAAAAAAAAAACAAAGATGGCCTCATATCTCTGTAATAAAAAGTAGCACAAACATGAAATGTTATGTATTCAGGTAGCCTCTGTCCGTGCAATTCACTATCCAAACGGCACCTTTGTATCTGTTACAGTTGGGGAGATACAAGGGGTGTTATGACTTAGCTGCCTCACCCTGTATATGAATGCAGGATAACCGTCTCTAGGTTGGCCAGTGGACCCAACCAGTTTTGTGAATTGGGTGCTGTTCTGGCTCATTTGTAACGCAAACAATCACTCTATGCGTTGTGCTACACAGCGGATCGTTTAGTACTGTGCTGTGTAAAATTAAGCTCAAATGTAACTTTCGCATGACGTATCACTGCCAAGTAACATAGCTGGATGGAACTTGCACCGTACATAGAAAGAACTGACGTAGTACAGTACAGTGCACTACAGAAGGTAACTGAAATAGATACCCAAATATGCGAACAGAAATGCCCCTTTATTCAAGGACAATAGTTACACTGAAGTAAGAGAAATTCATGATCATCCCCTGGACATTACAAAAGGCCGGACAGGATTCCGAACAGGGTGTGTGATCACCCCGGGCAGCAGTGCATGCTTTGTAACGCCCTCCCATGCTGGTCATACGTAGGGTTGGTATCTTACCAGTCTTCCTGTGGTAGGGAGTTGCATTCCACGTGCACGAAGAAATTTAAATTGGGAGAACGGGGAAGCCAGTCCCTTCGACAAATATCCTCTCGTTCCAATAGTTCCTCCACCTGCAATGTTCAACGTGGTCGCGCATTGTCATCCACAAAAATTGAGTCATAGTCGAATGCACCTCAGACAAGACGAAAATGGGGAAGGAATATAGCGTCACAATAACGTTGGCGCAAAGCTTTGGAGGTCAGCACCCCCATGCAACATTATCCCTCCCCACAATATAAAACGATATTCCAGTGCCTGTGTTATTTTGAAATACGATGCAAAGTTCTTTTGGATATGCATGCATTTCCAAAGGCATTGCAATAATGTATTTATCCACTGACATCGGGCAAGCGACTTTCAGACGAAAATGTCTCTCCTGGAAGGGAATATACATAATTGATGTACGAGCACAGGTTGTAGACGCATGGCTGACGACTTACGGAAGTTTGGGTCTGGCCGTGAGTCGTTCACGGATATCCCGTGATAAGCGGGAAATCCGGGTTCGAGTACCGGTCCGGCACAAACTTTCATTGTCGTCATTCCATTCTATACGTGACAGTTGTCCATATTCGCAGCTGGAATACATTTAATGAACAACATAATACGTGGCCCACCAAAACGAACATGTTCGACAATGCTGGACGTACCGTCATATAGCGAGAGATGGCAGCACTTAATGGCAACCAGGAGCATCCGAGCAGGCCATAAGGTGCCAGGATATGGGCACTTACACATTAGCTTACCATTATTAGTATTAATAATAAAGGGACTGACAAGGGCATCAGATCATGACTTTATTGATAAATGTGAGGCACTCTCGAGCAGTATTCCCTGCATGTCTACGTGATTAAGTCACTAACTTAAAGCGCTGGTGAAAAGTGTCGGAAGTTGAGAATTGTGGAACATAAAATCTGCAGCTGGCCGTTGCTCGCCGGGCCGCCGTGGGTGGCAGGTAGCGGTCACCGGAAACGCGGGACAATACGGCGCTTTTGGGGATAGCCCGGCATCCGGAGCCACCTGTGCTGGGCAACACGTGGCGAAGACGCCTAGGGGCGATATGACCTACTCGATCATTGGGTAGATCTCAGAAATGCCGTTGGAGGGATTTCGGCGATGTTAGAGCGTTCGACTTGACCGAGACTGAGTATTCTTCCGCCGCGTTTTCGTACGCGTGGGAGACGGGAGAATTGTGGAGACAGACGACTTTACCTTCAGCCATCGAGCGGTACGGACTTAGAGACGGCTTCTTGGCCATCGTCTTCGAAGGGAGATATACTGTCTGTATCGCAGCATTGCACCAACGCGTGTTCGGTGCAGATTTCTACGGTTAGAGCTCCTTGTGTGCTCAGAATCGAGATTTTCACCAACGCTTAATCACTTCAGGTGCCGACTATTTATCAACGTAGCTGCCGGTAATAGGGGCGCGTAGCTGCAAATTGTTAATGTGCCATTCTCATGAGTCTGTGGGTGGGCAAAGAAATTCACTTTTTGTTTTTTTGTAAATTTTGTCAGTTGTGGGAGATATCAAATTAAATGCCAGTATTACAATCGAATTATCGACTTCATTGTAGCTAGCATTTACCCTGTCCCAGTAAGCTTTATATGTACTCTAGTCACTGCACATCTTGCCCAGACGGGAAGGAAAGAAGGTTTGCGGTCTTCTGTGTTACCGACGGACTAATAAGCTTACAAGGCGACACGTTTGCATTGGTCGATGTTCCAATCTCGATGTTCCCAGTGTCCACTGCAGTCTTAACTGACAGCGAAAAAACGTACGGTTCATTTGCTGCGGAGCCCCATGTCCAACAAAATACGCTCAACGGTGTGCTGCGCAATACTTGTGCCTACAGTAGCACTGCAAACTGTAATATCTGCTACTTATCACCACTTGTCGTGCTGCACAGAGCGGGCAAGTCTCAGACCTACATGTTCTGTGAGGAGGCATGGACATTCTAATTTTGTCGCCTACTCGTGGTTCTACCTGCGTGAAGCATTTTCCACAGACGTTCACATCAGAGGTGAACAGCCGACCGGCTTCTGTCATTTCCAAGATACACGATTCCTCGCACTGGGCCGTAACAATCTGCCCCTTGTCAAAGTCTTTATATCAGTAAGTTTCCTCTTTTGCGGCCCATATCATCGCTGGAATGAATCCCAATCTGTCTCTGCTGCGCGTACATACTTACCTTACCGTGTCATGTGTCGCCTATGTCACCAGGTGATAATCAGTCCCATGTTGGGCAGTGGTTACAGTGTTACGACTTATCAGTTTGTTCGTCACACTGTCATTCCCCTCTGCTATTACTGAGCCTATGCGATCAGTTTTTAATTACGTTGCACTCACAACAATGTGCTTTATAAGCGAAGGGCGTATGAGGAGAGTTGACGATGAATTCTGGAACTACTTGGCATCCGCGTCATTTTTGTCCGTTGTTCGTTTGTATTCCTTCTCGGAAGAGGACAACGATACGCTTTCTAAAGTATTACACGTTCATGAAGAAGAAATTCCGATCTCTGCCGCACTGGGACAGCGAAAGAATTCATTGTGCGAAAGAACAGACACCGTTCATATAGGCTAAAGTATTGTATTGCATAATTCCACGTCCGTCCGCCCTCAATACAGAAACGCCTCCATCTTTTCAATCCGACGTAAGACAGTGTTCTCATGGTAAGCTTCTCAGTGCGCTTGGTCGTGATGCTGTATCTTTATCGCAATATTTTCTTTTTAAACTTTTAATGTTTTTCTCTATATGAAGAGCAGAGCAACCTCACAGAAGCCACAACATCGCCCATCACGAAAAAACATATTAAACACGATTAAAAGTAATCAATTTCTGCCTGAAATACAACATCAGATTATTCATTTCCATACAAATTAGAGGTAATGCTGATATAGCTAACACTGAGATGTGAGAGGTAATGTTGATTCTGGAATTTGTCCTTGAGGTGGGCAGGTCCGTTGGACAGATGGTAAGGGTTGAAAGGAATGGTATAGGGTTGCCAACGATCTCTACACCTACATGATTACTCTGCTATTCACAATAAAGCGCCTGGCAGAGGGTTCAATGAACCACCTTCAAGCTGTCTCTCTATCGTTCCACTCTCGAACGGCGCTCATAGATTTTTCTGTGGTAGCCCTGATTTCTCTTATTTTATCGTGCTGATCATTTCTCCATATGTAGGTGGGCATCAACAGAATGTTTTCGCAATCGGAGGAGAAAACTGGTGACTGAAATTTCATGAGAAGACCCCGTCGCAACGAGAAACGCTTTTGTTTTAATGATTGCCACTCCAATTCACGTATCTTGTCTGTGGCACTATCTCCCCTGTTCCGCGATAATACAAAACGAGCTGCCCTTCTTTGTACTTTTTCGATGTCATCCGTCAGTCCCACCTGATGCGGATCCCACACCGCACAGCAGTGCTCCAGAATAGGGCGGAAAAACGTGGTGTAAGCAGTCTCTTTAGTAGACCTGTTGCACCTTCTAAGTATTGTGGCAATGAATAGCAGTCTTTGGTTTGCTCTACCCACAACATTATCTATGTGATCGTTCCAATTTAGGTTATCTGTAATTGTAATCCCTAAGTAATTAGTTGAATTTACAACCTTCAGATTTGTGTGTCTTACCGCATTATCGAAATTTCGCTGATTTATTTTAGTACTCAGGTGAATAACTTCACACTTTTCTTTATTAGGGTCAATTGTCGCTTTTCGCACCATACAGATATTTAAATCATTTTGCAATTCGTTTTGGTCATCTGATGACTTAACAAGACGGTAAGTGACAGCATCATCTGCAAACAATCTAAGACGGCTACTAAGATTGTCTCCTATATCGTTAATATAGATCAGGAACAATAGAGGGCCTATAACATTTCCTTGGGGAACGCCGGATATTACTTCTCTTTTGCTTGATGACTTTCCGTCTATTACTACCAACTGTGACCTTTCTGACAGGAAATCTCGAATCCAGTCGCACATCTGAGGCGATATTCCATAGGCACGCAGTTTAGTTCGAAGACGCTTGTGAGGAACTATGTCGAAAGCCTTCTGGAAATCTAAAAATATGGAATCAATTTGACATCCCCTGTCGATAGCACTCATTTCTTCATTAGTATAAAGAGCTAGTGTGAATCACTACGTGTGATGTGGGACAGTGGCGGGATTGGTGAGCTTCCGAGTTTTTATAGCGTTATGATGGAAGTAAGACTGAAAGGATCAAAGTTTAGATTTGGTAACTGGAGGATTTGTTGAACTTTAAAAATCATTCTATAATGTTGGTGCAAGATGTTTGAAATTCTGAGAAGAATAGGTATGGGGTATAGACGTGGACGGGTAAATACAATATGTTCAAGAACCAAGAGGGAATAGTAAGAATGGAAAATCAGTGCAATCCCTTTTCTGTATTGTTAGATCTGTACATCGGAGAAGCAATGAAGGAAGCTATAATTCCCTAATTACATTGCTACTTGCTACCCCTCTGAAAGCAAAACGAAGAATAGGCCTCATGAAAGGAATGAACATTCCGCTGATGAAAAAAAGTTGATTAAAAGTGACCCAAAAAACAAAGGAAGGAAGAAATAAGGAGCAACTGAAATGAGATTAGCAACAAACCTAACATCAAAACTGAGGAGAACACAGCACACGAAGTAAAGGAATTCTGATAACTTGGCAGCGAAATAATGTCTGGTGCGCTCACCTAACAAGAGATAAGGAGCAGATTAGCACAGCGAAGGTGAAGTCTACTACTAGCAACCACAGGCCTTAAACTACGGAAGCAATTAAAGGACGTTCTTTTGGAAAATAGAATCGTACGTAGAGCGAATCGAATACTGTGGGAAAACTGAAATAGGTGGCTGCTGGTGATTAAGTGTACTCGTATTAAAAGGACGAGCAATTAGAAAATTCACGCAAGAGTAATAGAATCCATATAATATTTATACGGTTTCTTTAAATTTGTGATAACTTAAAAGCAGATGTAAAAGTAAATGGCTACTGTCTGATATAGACTAAAATATCAATATTTCGGCTATCGCTACATGCATCTTTCAACATCGCGATTATTTTTTATGCGTCGTAGCAGCTGTGCACTATATACACTGAGATCCTATATCTCAACTTGTCACGTGACAAGTCTCGTCTTAATTAGTGAAGGGGTTGGGAAATTACGCTCGGAGTATAAAAGAAAATATCACTGGAAACTGTTGCTTTGTCGTAGTGCTGCTTAAGGGTTTCCTGGTGGCTCCAGGTGCTGCGTACCTCGAGGCTTCCTCCTTGTGTTTTTATATTGGTATATGAGTTGTTGCTGGCTCCAGGAACAACAGATAAAGAAGACGATCTGTTACACATGGAAAGTATCTTGCTTTGTTACCAGAGGAGTAGAAGCTTTATTTAATGAAAGAATCTCATCCTATGTGTTCTCCAACAGTGAAATGACCAGTGTATCGTCAGGTAATAGTATATTTTCTTAAGCACTGCGTTTTAGATGGAGGAACATGTACCGCAAATGTCTGCATGATAAAAACAATTTTTCATAACTTTGTGGCGAATTAATTGCAAAAGCGAAGAGGCGAAATCTGACTCTTCGTATGAAAAGAGCTTACGAGTGTTTTTTTCATAATAAAATTGACCATTATCAGTTTTGGGTCCGGAAATATATTGTGCCAATAGTGTAACATTATTAACAGGCCTGTTGAAACGGTCTCTTCATATGATTTTTGCAGTTAATATGATGTGGTGGGAACCTAAGAATCATGAAACAGACTGCTACTTTTGATAAATGTATATGGAATTAGTTCAAAGTCCATACGTAGTGCTAATTATTCGTGACTGTTACTTCTGCTTGATAACTGTATTTGGAATTAGCTCAAAATCCAAACGTACTGTTAATTATTCGTCTTCAGAACCAGTAATTCGACCAGTGCCTCAGGGATCAAACCTTCCCATACTAGCTCCACCAGACGACAAAAATGTAACTGGAGATTCTGAAGTGTTGATAGCATTAGTGAATTACAACACCAGAGAGACCCAGATTATATGGAATGAGTTACTACAAAAATGAGCCTCACATTTTAACACTGAAGGATCTAAACGATTTGGTTCGAGACTACGAGTTTGTAATGTAGTTTGTAAACTACATACGAGTTTTTAACCTACGTACAGTATTTACACTACAGATATAAGCAATCGTGTTATCTTTGAATTTGGGAAACTATCAGTATTAGTCTGTAATGTTTCCGTATAAGTTACCTAAAAATGCAGCAGAATTACTTCCTACACGATCGAAAGGCTCGTACCTCCTGCAGGATGGCAACAAAAGAATTTCTTTCTGTCAGCACAAAAAATAATTTGGGCGTTTATTTTCTAAAGAGGAGAGCTAGTTTTTTGTAATAATGTTGATTCAAAGATTGAGGCATAGGGTGTTAAACATAAACTTGAAGATTGACGTTTGTTCATTGATTCCTAGAAAACCTGCTTCGGAGGTATCGTGCAACATAATGGAGATAAGTTGCCATTCATTCGTATAGCTCATACATGAGGCATGAAGAAAAGTTACAACATGCATCTCTTGCCGTCCAGTGTCCGATATGGAGGTTACTCATGGCAGATAAGTGCAGATTTTCAATTGATAACAATTCTACTTGTATTACCACTTATCTATATAAAATTTTTCTGATTCATGTATATGTGGACTAGAGGAGATAGAAGCAATCACTGTACTTACAAAAGTTGACCAAAGAGAGAGTCATTCAACCCAGCACAGACAAATGTTGTTCATCAGTTACTTGTAAGTGCTGACGAAATCTTATTGCATTTACTTGTCGAATTAGGTTCGTTTAAGGATTTTGTGAAATGAATTAATAGTGAGCGAAGCTTAAAAGACCAGAGAAGCGGAACTAAGAGAGAAAATATTTTTTGTTCCGCAAGTTAGGGAACTTACAAAAATTCACAGTTTGAAAGACTCTAACTACGTAAGAATCTGCCTCATGGATCTCTTTGGAAAACGTTCTTATAAACTTTATAGGGAACTATAGGTCTGAATACGACAGAGAACTAGTCAGCGAGTTGACTGAGAACTAACCGGCGTGGGATGTAACACGTCGTTGAAATTACACATGCTGGACTCCCATCTTGATATCTTCCCTGAGGACCTCGGCCCTGGCACGAACATGGCGATCATTTCCTCTGGAACATAACGAAAATAGAAGAAAAAGATTCCAGGGAAAGTTGACTAAGTATGTCGGCAGACTAGTGTCTGATACTGAAGAGAGATGTTCCTCGAGCGAAGTTTGGTGTAAAATCTACTTCATATACATTTAGGTAGATAAAATGTATTCTAGTCAAGGTTTTATATTTAATAAAGTAAATGGGCCAAGGTGAAGGTTCCTTGGATGGTGCTCAGCCTCCCTGTCCGGCGGCCGGTTAAATTTCGAATTCTGATTCGCGCGGAATTTTACTCTCACTGAACGTTGAAATACCAAGCAGGGCTGAGTTCCATTAGACTGCCAGCTACCTTGCCTCGTGCAATTCTTGGAAGTGGTTATTAGACGCCAAACAAGGCTTGGCTGTTTCTGCCCAACCTGTGTCATTTGAACATCCTGCAGCAGTACATTTACGATTGCGGAGTTTTACTCCTGTCTAGCAATAAATGAAGAGTAAATTATCCGGAACCCCAAACCCTCTGGACTCTAATAGCTCGCTAGCACTTTTTCCACAGCCTTCCAGTTCGACCACCTCGTAATCCGCTCCCATTATCATGATCCAGCGAAAAGCAGCGCGATTCGTCATGGGGACATTTAGTCAGCGCGAGAGCGTTACGGAGATGCTGAACAAGCTCCAGTGGCGGACACTTCAAGAAAGGCGTTACGCAATACGGAGAGGTTTATTATCGAAATTACGAGAGAGCACATTCCGGGAAGAGATGGGCAACATATTACTACCGCCCACATATATCTCGCGTAATGATCACAACGAAAAGATCCGAGAAATTAGAGCAAATACGGAGACTTACAAGCAGTCGTTCTTCCCACGCACAATTCGTGAATGGAACAGGGAAGGGGGGATCAGATAGTGGTACAATAAGTACCCTCCGCCACACACCGTAAGGTGGCTCGCGGAGTATAGATGTAGATGTATTACAGCTAATCAAATAATTGGCCTTCCCTGTCACTGGGATGCATTCCTTGTAGTGTGGTGTTATACTAAGCCTTGCGAAGCGGCAATTTACACAGCACTGAACGTCAACCGCTAAAGTCAGGACGGTTTCTTTTGGCTGACCCTTTTCCTATATCAGTTGTCCTCATCTCTGTCGCGTTGTTGTAACTGAGTGACTGTAAAATGAGCCATGTCGATAAATTAGATCAGATACTTTTTTCTACAAAATTAACTAGGTGATGCAAAATTTTGTTGAGTATTTAGGGTTAGTTAGGTTAGTGTTGTTTTAACGTCTCGTCGACAACGAGGTCATTAGAGAAGGAGCGCAAGGTCGGGTTAGGGAAGGATGGGGAAGGAAATCGGCCGTGCCCTTTCAAAGGAACCATCCCGGCATTTGCCTGAAACGATTTAGGGAAATCACGGAAAACCTAAATCAGGATGGCTGGAGACGGGATTGAACCGTCGTCCTCCCGAATGCGAGTCCAGTGTGCTAACCACTGCGCCACCTCGCTCGGTCAGTATTTAGGGAAACGCAGCCTTCCGAACCTGCTGGTTGGATAGCAGTAATGCCTTTCGCGTAGAATACCTATATTTATGATTTTATTCGAGTGGCTCGTAGTATTTGTCTTGATATTTTTATCGGAAAGCATAGCTTTAACTTTCAATAATGTGCCTGTGAATGGATTTCAAGGGGTACAAAAATTATCTGCCAGAAAATTATTTTCATGAGAAATATGTATCCAGTCCATCAGTACTAACCTGAATCTCGTGAACAAAGCTTTTCTCAAAGCTCCTCTCTCGCACCCATCAACAGCGATTGTCGTGGTGCTAGACGCTAAGGCAGTGTTGTCATCTGAGTAGAGGAGAGAGAGGAACATAGCTGTACACACATAAATCTGCAACGACGCATTAAAGGAAAATAACGACCGCTCTAAAGAAGTTTTACGCATGTTTTGACTGTGGGAAATAACATCTTCCTTGCATGTTTAACAACGATATACAGGGTGTATATTTTAAGTTGGCAAACAAGAATAACTCGAAAAATAAGCTTCACACGAAAAATTGTGTAGAATCCAAAGCTGATTATTTTCGAGGGGGACATTTGCTGGTGCTAAAATTAGCCCGCCACCCAAGCCCTCTGGGGGCGGGGCGGGATACAGCTTTAAAATTTCAAATGGGAACCCCCATTTTGTATTGCAGAATCAGATTCTACATAAAAACTACGTACGTTTTGGCTTAAACATTTGTTTTGTTTCTTGGTAGTTGGCACTGTAATTCAAGAAAATCCATGTTCCCACTTTTGTGTGGAAAATGGTTACGGATAAATAAAAAATACTTATTTACTTCGTAAATCTTGATTCGCTAAAACTAAAAGTCTCCCTCTCTCCCCATAGGGTGGGGTTTGAGAGAGAAGAATTAGTGTTTTACAAATGTTAACTTATCCGAATCTGCGGGAAAAATTAATATCTGAGTCAACGTGTGCTATGAGGCAAAGCACCGTTTGTAATGACCGAATGAGTCTAATTAAAAGGCTTTTAACAGCTATGTCGGTCCCTCACCGTGTGCGCTTATCGTATAGGTACAGTTTCTTGCAACATGCCTTACAAACTAACACTTGTCTCGCCATCATTTGGTTTTCCGTCCTCTTTTCTAATGAATGTTAATTCTTACTCGGCAGACAGTGCCGTCGACCTGACCCTCTTGCGAAATAATGGATCGCTCCCTGCTTACGCCTCCGTCACTGGCATGACTTGAATTTGTTTTAAGCTATGTTTTAATTAAAAAAAATTGTAATTGCTATTGCTTACTATTCAGTGCCGTAACGCAGCTCTCTTACTTAAGCCGGACGTTGTGGCCGTGCGGTTCTAGGCGCTTCAGTCTGGAACCGCGTGACCGCTACGGTCGCAGGTTCGAATCCTGCCTCGGGCATGGATGTGTGTGATGTACTTAGGTTTAAATAGTTTTAAGTTCTAGGGGACTGATGACCACAGATGTTAAGTCCCATAGTGCTCAGAGCCATTTGAACCATTTTTTTCTCTCACTTAAAAAATATTCGTCCCGCATTTTCCTTTTCTTTCACTTATTACTAATTAGCTGGGATACCCGGCCTCGCTCAGAGAGTTGATATGAGATTGTGTGGTAGTTGAAATAAAAGGATAAACTTTTAAAGTAGAACAGGTAAAAAAGTATATTGAAAACACATTCCAACTTTTTACAGTAATTGCTTATAAACAACATTTTTCATTTGGTTATCCGGGGTATATACAGGGTGAGACCGGAGAAAACGTACATGCTCTCAGGGGTGATACTAGTGCTGATTCTGAACAAAAATCTTCTAATAAAGGTATGCCATATTATTAAACGCCATATTTTATATTATTAATCGTTTCCGGGTAAACCAATGAAAACAACTAGGAACGGGAAACGTGTAGCGTCGTCCTTACTGAACCTGTCAGTACGCAGTTCACCTGCGCATGGTGCAGTTGTTTACCTCAAGTCTCAGTCCGACAGGGCTTGTCATAGTGTACGGTACTACAGTGTTACGCCGGCCGGTGTGGCCAAGCGGTTAAAGGCGATACAGTCTGGAACCGTGTGGCCGCTACGGTCGCAGGTTCGAATCCTTCCTTGGGCATGGATGTGTGTGATGTCCTTAGGTTAGTTAGGTTTACGTAGTTCTAAGTTCTAGGGGACTGATGACCTCAGATGTTAAGTCCCATAGTGCTCAGAGCCATTTAACCATTTAACTACAGTGTTGTTACATGAGCAACGAATACAGTTTTGTGCAGTGAAAATGCCACGGATCTTCAAACGTGCGGAGTATGCTGACATGATCTTTGTCTATGGTTTATCCAATGGGAATTCCAGAGCTGCTGTGCGAGAGTACCAACAACGATTTCCGAATCGCAGAGTGACAGATAGCAGGGTGTTTAGTAGGGTGTTTCACGGATTGTGTGAGCTTGTTACGCTTCCCAGCGTAAATGTTGTCTCTGAACGTTCCACACAACAAACTCTTAATGAAGTTGAGAACATTCTTCAAGCAGTGGAACGCAACTCTACTACTAGCTCTGGAAGGATTGCTGCCCAATTTGGTATTCCGCAAACACGAGTGATACGCACAGTACATGAGCGCGGTCTGTATCCATTTCATCGGCAGAGTGTACAATATCTGCATGAAGGAGATGCTAGCGCCCGGCAAAAATTCTGTCAATGGATCATTGCCAATGAGCCATTAATGAGTCAACATTTAACAACAACGGAATGAACAACACTCACAACTCTCATGTATGGGCAAATGAAAATATGCGCGCTACTGTGGAAACGAATATTCAACGACGTTCTGAGTCAACGTGTGGTGCGGTATAATTGATGATCAACTCATCGGTCCAGTTGGTTTAGATAACAATCTTACTCGGACACGATATCTTGAGTTTCTTCAAAATGTGTTAACAGAATACGTGGAGAGTATCCCTTTGGCAACACGAGCTCCTACGTACTTTCAGTACGACGGAGTTCCTTCACATTCCGTACGGTCAGTGACACACCATCTAAACATAACGTATCCTGGTCTTTGAATCGGTCACCGTGGAGTCATTGCTTGGCCACCGACATCTTACTTCATTGGATTACTGTTTGTTGGGGGGTAAGCTTGTGCCCAGGTAAAGGAATGAAAAATTGATCTCCGATCGGCGACACATCACCTGTCTACAATATCAGCAACATGCATTGAAGTTGACGGTGGACTGTTTCAACATCTTCTGTGAGGAAACGTTCACAATTAAACAAACCATATCATGCCGCAGTGGATACACCGGTTCCCGTGAGATCGCCGAAGTTAAGCGCTGTCGGGCGTGGTCGACACTTGGATGGGTGACCATCCAGGCCGCCATGCGCTGTTGCCATTTTTCGGGTTGCACTCAGTCTCGTGATGCCAATTGAGGATCTATTCGACTGAATAGTAGTGGCTTCGATCAAGAATACCATCATAACGACCGGGAAAGCGGTGTGGCCCGCATCTCGTGGTCGTGCGGTAGCGTTCTCGCTTCACACGCCCGGGTTCCCGGGTTCGATTCCCGGCGGGGTCAGGGATTTTCTCTGCCTCGTGATGGCTGGGTGTTGTGTGCTGTCCTTAGGTTAGTTAGGTTTAAGTAGTTCTAAGTTCTAAGGGACTGATGACCATAGATGTTAAGTCCCATAATGCTCAGAGCCATTTGAACCATTTGAAAGCGGTGTCCTGACCCCACGCCCCTCCTATCCGCATCCTCAACTGAGGATGACACGGCGGTCGGATGGTCCCGATGGGCCACTTGTGGCCTGAAGACGGAGTGCTTTTTTATATCATAACAGTATCTTCATATACCGTCACCTGCGCCTTTCCCGTTCCTAGCTGTTTTCATTGGTTTACCTGGAGACTGTTAAGAAAAGGACATATGTTTATTACAAGTTTTTTGATCAGAATCACCAGTAGTATCCCCCGTCAAAGCATGTACCTTTCCTCCTGAGTCACTCTGTAAATACAAATTTTTCGAATTTCCTACTCGAGAGCAAATTACGTATAATTGACCGTGAGAGGAGCTTTAGTCTTTGAGGCTGATGCCGCAATATTATAAAGTTTATTCTTGCGCTATTTTAATTGTAAAACTGTAAGATAATTTGATTGGAAATCGCAGTCTTTTAAATTGGAATGGCAGTTCAGTAGAGATCAGTGGTATTCTGGGGATAAATAGTGTGTGTTCTTTGTACTTTCTAGTCGTAAGTTCGGCTTCGATGATGTTATTCGATAGCTGGTTGACGATCATTCTTGTTCTATTACATACTTTTAGTCAGTTGAGATTTCTAAGTAGTATAATCGAAGGTCCATTTTCAAGTCGAAGGGAGTGTAATGGCATTCATGGTACTTGCAAAGAGTTTCGGGATTGTGTAAGGGAGTTCACACTTTCTTCAACGTTTACCATAGTGTCGATAAATTTGCATTTTCTTTCTTCAATGGGAATTTTCTTTTCAATATTAAAGTTGATACTGTCGATAACATTATTTTTAGTTGTCAAAATTGTCTTTTCAAACAGCCAGTCCGATTTGATATAGTTGTGAGCAATGTTTGGATAAATTTGGTCGTTGACTTAGTTTTCATCAGTAGCAATGTTGCAGAAATCACTGTTGAGTTTAATAAGGCCAGTCATTTGGTCAGTAGGATATGTGCCTTCACCTATTTGCAAAACTTATTGAGCAAAATGTGCTTTTGTTTCGTATTTAGATAGTTCAACTCGTATCTTTTGTTACTCGTAATATTTATGTATGTGACCAGAGATGTGATTTTTGTAAGCATGCGTGCTCTCGTCTGCTGATATTGACCTGGGGATAGCTGGAAGTGTTTGTCGAAAATCTCCTGAGAGTATGAGTAGAGCTCCTCCCATTATTTCAGAGTTTCCTCGCAAGTCTTGTAATGTTCTATCACTTTTTTATGTGTCGTTTGCATTCGTCGCAGATGATAATTTTAGATTTCATGCCATCTACATCTGCATTCCGTCTAGATGCTCTTGAGATTTTACATTCCGGGAATTGTTGCTTGGCTATATTCAGTGGTATTCCTAGGCCGGAGGGGACAGTACATCCTCCTTGCACAAGTGTGGCTGCAGTGCCGTATGATGCCAAAACAAGTGCAACATTTTGTTTAGCACGTATTTCCACAAGTAATAGAGCTATTAGAGACGTTTCCCTGGTGCCTCCTGGTGCGCCCGAGTAAAGAATTGCGCCAGTGTAGTTATCAATCCGGTCCTGATAACTTTGTAAATTTCCTGAGTTGTTTGTTGTGAGCAGTATAGTGAAGTAGTTCGTTGATGTAGCTTTTTTTCCTTTGAATTCGAAGTTTTACAAACCTGATAGTTTTGTGTCTTCGTTGATACTGTAGAATCATGTACCATAGGGATCAAGGGAGAGGATGTTGTTTGGTGGGCGGTATCCTCTTTCTGCTACATGTATTAACAGGGTTCTTTGTTTACTTAAAAAGGAAGCTACTTAACTCCATGTGTTGTGGTACAAGCTCTTCACTAATAGTCCACATTAGCCTCTCTGCTGGTGGAGTACTAGTCCCGCTATGCGATGAATGACAGACGTCAAAGTAGGATGTGAGTTACTGCGCCAGTGACTGAGCTGAGCTACTGACTGACCTCCTGACTGAGACTTCTGGGACTGAGCCCTATGGCCCACGGCGGCGATCTAAATATTTGTGATCGAGAGGGCGTTGGCAGCGCGTTGCCTGCGAGTCCGTCTTTGACATCTCTTCTGATAGACTGGCTTGATCCAGCGCCTACTATCGATCTTCCTGCTGCATCGTTTCCGACCGGTGTGCCACCGACAGCTTATGCCAGCACAGATAGCATCTTTTCGTGGTCCTTGCACCCCAATTTGTACTAAGGTCTTGTTGTTTATGGCTAAACATTTAATTTTTAGGCGAATAAGTATTTTCTGGAGGAGATCGTCTTTGAATTCGATGATCAATTCAGGGTTAGCTTGTCGGGTTTGGTACAGTATGTAATCACTCATACTCTCTTTGAAGGAGTCGCTTAGCTATTTTGGATTCGATGGGTTACATGTTGTTAGAATTATGGCGAATAAGTCCCCTGTGAGTCAGGCTTCTTCTAGTGTTAATTCCGAGTGGTTGGTGTTTTCCAGCAGTCTTAGGCATTTTCATGCTTCTGTGTACATCTGGGATTGGTTGGCACAGTTCATAAAAAGCTCTTAATGTTGTGTTCTGTGGTGATTCACTTGCAATTTTTCTGTCGATGTCTTTTGTGAAATAAACTCTCTGTCTATTCACCAAATGTACTGCCAGATGTTGCACAACTGGTTCGTGTTCGTGTATGGGAAATATGGAATCCACAACGCTGCTTCGTAACTGTTGATGTATCTTCCCATATGGTACATGAGGATCTCGTTGTCTCTGTTTTGTTGTTTGCTGTCTTTGGCTATCTGAAGTACTGCCATGTCACTCCCTTCATTCACATACTTACAGATATATTTGATGGATTTCACCAAATTGCAGTGGTCGACATCTATGCGTGCTTGGAACATTTTGTAAAGTACTGTGTTAGATTGTACTACCCACTGATCATCTGTTTCCAATTAGTCGCAGCCTCGTATTCGTATTTTCGTTCTGAGGCAACCGTTTTTGGGTGATCGTCTTCTGTATTTGGAATAGCCGTCAGCTCCAGTTTGTGTGTCGTCCAAGCATGATTTTGGGTAATTTCTGTGCATCTTCCATGAATCATCCATGGCGAATAGGGGTTTAATGGTCCGCATGATCTCTGAATTATGTTTCTCACTACTGTGTCGTACAATTCCGGATTTTTTGTGAATTGAGAAATTCAGCCTGCATGATTTTGTGGATATCCGTGGGACAAATTCTGTCGTTTGACCATGTGAGATTGTCTGAGTGAGGCAGTCCTCGTTTTTGCCATTCGATTGTGTACATCCAGCATCGAACGGTTCCAAAGATGTCGTACTTTGTGATGACTTCAATAAAGCTCGTTTGTTTTTCTCGGGAAGCTCGGGTATTATGTCCGTGTATGGAGGCTTCTCCGTATCTTAGTTGTTCTTTGATTTCTGGCCACGACGAGCTGCGTGTGAATGTTATGAAGAGGTCAGGTTGTCCATATTTTCTTATGTGGGTCATTGCATCTTGAGTGTATTTGTGCATGTATGATGAGGGTAAGATTACCGTTGCTGCAACTTCATCAATGTTTCCGTCATTTGTTACTGCATCTCGAAGGTGGATGTGTTCTTCTGTGCGTAGTTTCTTCTGATTCAGTCTTATGTAAAGCATCCGTTCCGCTCTATTTCTGCAGACTTGTCTACGACGAACTGCTGGAATAAACGGCGAGTGTTGAGAATGTGATTGTATGTGTCATTGTCTCTGATCATTAAGCAGTAATCATAGAACTCATTGGCAGTGTTTTTCTTCCTCTTTTTTTGTTTGTATCTACGCTGTTTCAAGATGGATTTGTTTCACGTTAAAGTTAGATCCGTCCTCTCCGAGCGGAAATATCAACGGATATTGGAGGGCATCATAAGAACAGCGTGTCTCTGCAACGCACTGTAGTCTTTCTCCTCTTCGTTGTACAGTCATGTGACAGTTAGATGGCGACTTCGTCTATCTGAGGTGCATTACACGCACATTCTTGTTCCCCAGGTTGTCTTTTCCCGCCTCGACTTATAACTTTATATTCATCAGAAATCATTCGCTCTAGTGCTGTTTTGAATATGTTAATTAGTTAAGTGCTTTACGCATCTTGGACTACTACTCGTCTCAAACCACTGATATTTGTGCATTGTTGATCAATTTCTATTTCTAAATTTCCGATGAAATATTGTCGCAAAAATTTAGATCTTCGTTGGCTAGTGCTAGTAATGATCCCATGTTGTGATATATTTGTTCTTGGATGGAATAAACATGATCGATTTCATTTCTGGTAGTGTTGATCGAAGTGACACCGAAAGAAGTCATTTAAAAAAAAAAGGTTTTGATTCTTAAGTTTCCCCACTCATGTAATGTAAAAATTCCTGTGAAGGTGCTTCCAGTGACGTTAATCGAATTTTTCCATTCATCAAACAGAATTCTGGTGTTTCTCTAGTGAATTTTTTCGTGTTGCAAACTTAGAAGATACTATACATTTTTCTGTTTACGACTTGTTTGTGTTCATTATATTCTTTTGTCGGGTCGTAGTGTAATGCTTCATTTGTTAGGTTGTACTGTTTACTTGTCCTCGTCCGCCCTTCTGGTGTGGTGATATTTTCATGGCTGGCTTGAGCTCGCAGTCTTGCATTACAAGATACTGTCACAATTCTTGAGTTCTTAGAACCACTCATTTCATTGTTCTCCGGTTTCTCTGCTTCTCAGGGTGCTCATTGTCGTTCCGGAATGTTCCCGAACATTCCGGAATCTTCCCGGATATTCCAGTCTTTTCCCGAAAATTCCAGAACATCCCGGATCATTGTGGAACATTCCGAAAGATTCTGGAATATTGTGGAATGCTCACGAATATACTAGAATTTTTTCTAATACTCTCGAATATCCTGCAATGTCCTAGAAATTTCTAGAGGTCGAAACTTCCCCGGCCTTGTATCTTCAAAAGCACACCCTTATTGATTAGTCTATATTTGCCTTGAATTTTTTTTTAAAGTTGCTCTACGAATATTTTCTGGGTTGTTTCTCATCGACCTAAGTCTTGAATATTAGTTATTTTAATTGATCTACTTTGTCATTCTGTCCTGGTTGAATATATTATTTAGACTTTTCACTTACATTAACTATTGCCAGTTCATATGCAATTGCATGAATCTGATGGATGGCGGCCTCTTTTGAATGAGATATTTTACGTTTTACACAAAATTAATTTGCACAAATGAACCGAGATTATGCTTGTCGTTCATACACTGAAAAATAACTGTATTTTTTCCACGTTTATTCCGATATCGTATCTCGTGTTGCATCATTTCATTGGCCGAAATTTGTCCTTTTTCTGTAATTTATAATTTGTCTAGGGACTGCAGCAAAGTTTAATCTAAGGTATCGTTAATAAAGATTAGACTTCGATTAGGTAATATATGTGGTGGTTCCTCCGGCCAATACAACACTGGTCGGAACACATTAAATTATTGTGCCCATGATGGTAGCTGGAAGGTGAAATTGTATTCCTGCTATTCCACATGTAGTCCCATTAATTAAGAATCTACTGCCCTTCAGTTCTGATTTCATTATCTCCGTTGGTTTACCATTTTTATAACATGTGATAATTACTGTTTCAGATGTTAATATATCCATCGATCTCCAATTTTCTATAATTTTGAAGAAGAGCTAAAAGCTTTTTCTCACACTCTGCTGCTTCCATTTTTCCCAATAATAACTGCATTTCACATGACTGAAGTTCGACTGTATCACCCTTGTTGGACAAATAATAACGTTTTCTCTAATACCATCTTTAAAATCTGTTGCAGACATAAATTAATAATACAACTACTTAGTGAGTTTGTATCTGTATCCATTTTCCAATTACATTACATTTAATGGGATATGGATGTAGCGTGTAACACTGGTATTGCGTGTTTGTACCTACTACTGAAAATTGCATTTTAATGCGCAATCTGGCTTGATCAGTATCCACTCTTACATAAGATATGCGGTAAAATAAAGCTACATTCTTACTGGTTATAGTCACGACATGTTGTAATCTCTCTGGAAGGTCTCTTCATCCTTTTTGTAATACCATCAAAATTTAATGAGTATTTAAGAATGTTCATTCAATGTTTCATGATTAGCGTGAGGGACTGCTTCACACAGAGTTTCGACCTCAATCCTTGCATCTTCTAATCTGTTACTAAGGATCGTAACAATGTAGCTGTTATCACTTTCTCGTCTAGTTTGCTTAGCCGGGGTTTTATTTTCTCTAGATCACTATTTAAGGCATTCCTGATGTTCTGCGCATATAGTTCTGATTCTATCGTTAAGCTCCGTAATGTTTTAGTAAGGCTGAATGTTCCTCGCTCCATGTTTCCTTTGTGTGTGTGTATGCAACTCTTCATTTGCTTTCGTGTCTACCGTTAATGTTTGTGCATTTCCTAGTGTGATTTCCAAAATTTTGATATCTTCACTATCCGCTGTTCCCAACACCTCCTGCAGCTAACCAGTCTAATTTTTTTACATATGAGCGTTCTTGGTACCACTTATGTTAACTGTTGAAACTCCGTCTACAATTTATCATACGGGAGTTTTAATTCCTGTTACTCGTTCTGCATATCTTCCAATAATTCTTTCTCTGGTTCTTGTTTTAACGCTGTGAACCTATCCTGTAGTCTTCGTAGGTCATTCCTTACTTACCAAATATTGAATGTAAACGCGAGCTTCCATCTAAGACTCGTTAGCAGAATATTTTATTGCCACTAGCAAATATAATCCCATTGTACAGAGGTTGTTTATCATCGCACCTCCTCTGCTATGTGTAAGAGTACTAATCTGAGAAAAAGTTTCTCGGGTAACATCTTGGTACGCCGACTGAGAGAAAAGTGCCATCGATGCCCTCCCTCCTTTAAACAACTATTTAAACACAGTAACATGACAAGTAACGATAATTAAGACTAACCAAAGTAGCTAGCAAATACCATATCTTATGTGCATCTACATGAAATTTACGCTGTTTCTAGACCTAAGTACTTAATGTACGTCTCTGTGATGTTTCTTTTGCCTTGGTAATTTTTCTTTTCCTGCGACTGCTGAAGGAATCTGTAGAAATGCATCAATCTCACATCTAAACGATTTGACTCAATAAACATGGACTATAAAAGCTCTAGCTGACAACTGTGACGGGGAGATCATTTCGATAAGTTTTTCCCTTTGCGGTATACGGATTATCTAGTAATACTCACTGTCCTATTCTGTATTTTTTCAGTTTGCTTGTCCATTGCCCAGCCCCTTCTTGCTTCTCTAAAACTTTTGTGTTAGTAAGTTTCTTCGGATTTCTTCGCAAAATTTTTCACTGGTTCGCTCTGTGTACGCAGTTTAGGTTGAAATGCATGAAAAGGAGACGCATTTTTCGCCCATATATTATCTTGTACGGCGAGAGGCCAGTTGCAGTACGAACTTTTGAATTCTATGTGCTGACGACAAAACTTAAATATACGTCCCAATTTGAATTTATGTAATGGCTTAATATTTTGGATAAAGTTTGGTAAACTCGATCTGTCCGTCCATTCGCTTAAGGATGGAATGGGGTGGTACGTAACTTCTAAATTTCAATAAGCGTCTTAACAGTTTCTTTAGTTCAGATACAAAACAAGTACTTTCGTCCGTAATAATGGTTTCTTGCATGCCAAATTTCAATAACCACGCGTTTGCACTGGTCTTTAGTACAGCATTCGCTTCTAGTCTGGGACGGCTACCATAATTAAATATCGTAAAAAATGATGTAAAATCATAAGGAAATCTTTATTATTCGTTTGTGTACTATTAGAAGGTCGTAAAAAATTCAATCCTAGCATAGAAAATGGTTGTTCACTTTCTCGTAGTCTTTGTAACTGAATTTTCTGATGATTCAAATCTGCTCTTTGTGTACATGGGATGCAGTTTCCTACATACTGTTCTACATTGTTGCGAGATGTTTTCCACCAAAATTGTTCAGCTAAATGTGTGTCATTTGTTCTTTTCCCTCTATGATTTGATAGGACGGGTTCGTGTATTCGACATAATACTTCCGTTATCAGCAATGCAGGAACTGCAAGCCGAGGTCTTCACTTTGTTGATTTGCATTTCAAACTGAGGTTGCGTTCGAAACAATTGACACTAACTGTTAGTTGAGTGTGCCTTTACGCAATCTTCCTGGCTTCCACCCTGCGTGTAAAACTGCTATCTGCCTACTTAGCGTATCTGCATTTATGTCTTTCACTTCTGACTAATGAATTACTTATGAGTCGAACTCACTTAACCCTAATAACCATTTTAAGAACTCATGGTCTGTAATCACTTTGAATTTCCGACCCTACAAATAACTACGAAAATAAGAGATTCCGTAAATAACTGCTAATATTTCTTTTTAAGTTGTCGAAGAATTAGTTTCAGTCTTAGTCAATTGTCTGGAGGGATATGCCATCGAATGTTCCGTACCATCAACATTCTGACTTAAAATACAGCCCAAACCACAGTTGGATGCATCAGACACAAGTACGAATTCCTGTCCAAAGTCAGCGAATAATAACACAGGATCTGATGTTAATATCTCCTTGAGCTTCTAGAATGCTTCTTGACACTTTATTGTTCACTGAAAACTAACACCTCAACATTCTGACTTAAAATACAGCCCAAACCACAGTTGGATGCATCAGACACAAGTACGAATTCCTGTCCAAAGTCAGTGAATAATAACACAGGATCTGATGTTAATATCTCCTTGAGCTTCTAGAATGCTTCTTGACACTTTATTGTTCACTGAAAACTAACACCTTTATGTAGTAACGTAGTCAACGGCTGTGCAATTTCGGCGAATCCACTGTATTTTTTTTAGTAGTTTGTGGCGTCCGAAAATCTTTAAAAACCCAGCACCATTCTGGTTACGGTATCTCTGACGCAAACCTTCCGCTAATTGTTGAAATACATTTGCCTTGCTCAGCGCTTCTTGATACATTACGAATGTCGTAAGGGATAAACTGGCCATCCGCAGAGTACTTTCATCTGAGCAATTACTCACTTCGGCTGCAGCCAATTCATCATTAATAAATACCGTTTGGTCGTCTGCTGTTTTGCCGTAGAAGAGCCTGATTATGTAAGCTCCTGAAGGTTCAGCTGAAAAGTGGGGGACTGCAATTGACGATTTCAGTTCACTCGAACCCAACTGCGACTCTTGCGTAGCCCGCAAATATCTTAACTGAACCATCAGTTCAATATGGCGTGAGTTTTGTTGAGCATTTTCGTCTACCAGTTGTGACACTTGCTTCGTCAGAGCAATTATACACCGCCAGTACTAGCTGACCACGAACCTAGCATTTTTGTGCAGTTTATAACTAAATTCATTTTATACTGAAAATGCGTGCTCCGAACAGAGCAACATACACCAGACAAAAAAAAATGCAACTTACAATGAACGAAACTAGATTCAACTACTGCTTTTGCCTGATCATCGCCCAGCGACACTCACTACACACGTGTACTGCATGGCCCCACCGCCTACAAATAGGACAAGTTATCGGTACCAGCAGAGTACATGGGTCAATATGACTCGCTAAATTACAAATAGTACTTCTCACTGGCAACAAATATGTCTCTTTCATTTTCCTCTACATTCGAAAAAATCGAAGGTGTAGAGGGGAAGAAAGGGAAAGAAATGGTAGGGATCTTTGCTGTCAGCTGCATTAGGATATTACGCGGAATCGGCGGCGACGAACGAAAATGTGTACCGGACTGGGATTCGAAACCGGGATCTACTGCTTACTAGGCAGGAGCGGTAACCACTGCGCCATACGGGACACAAGGTCATCGCAACTGCACGGACTAACTAGGGTCGCCTCATGGCCGATCCACATTCTCATCGAGCACCACCCTCTCCATTCCCTCCATATTCGCTCCTCCGAGATTCCCACAGGAGGTCGAACGTATTTGTGCAACCGCACTGAAGATGGATTCGTTGCCCATCTAGGCCTATCAAATTATATGAATGTGTGGCATCTGTTCCTTCGGACATGTAGGAATCTCGGCAGAGCGAGTTTGGAGCGAATGGACGGGGGCTCCGGATAGGTGGCGATCGATGGGAGTGTGGATGGGCCGTGAGGCGAGACAAGATAGTCCTAGCAGTTACTATGATAGTTTTTTCCGGATGGTGCATAGTTACCGCACCTGCCTAGTAAGCAGGAGATCACGGGTTCGAACCCCAGTCCCGTATACAGGGAGGTCCATTGATCGTGACCGGGCCAAATATCTCACGAAATAAGCATCAAACGAAAAAACTACAAAGAATGAAACTCGCCTAGCTTGAAGGGGGAAACTAGATGGCGCTATGGTTGGCCCACTAGATGGCGCTGCCATAGGTCAAACGGATATCAGCTGCGTTTTTTTTAAATAGGAACCCCCATTTTTTATTATATATTTGTGTAGTACGTGAAGAAATACGAATGTTTTACTTGGACCACTTTTTTCGCTTTGTGATAGATGGCGCTGTAATAGTCGCAAAAGTATAAGTACGTGGTATCACGTAACATTCCGCCAGTGCGAACGGTATTTGCTTCGTGACACATGACCCATGTTAAAATGGATAGTTTACCAAATGCGGAAAAGGTCGATATCGTGTTGATGTATGGCTCTTGTGATCAAAATGCCCAACGGGCGTGTGCTATGTATGCTGCTGGGTATCCTGGACGACATCATCCAAGTGTCCGGACCGTTCGTCGGATAGTTACGTTATTTAAGGAAGAAGGATATTTTTAAGCCACATGTGAAACGTCAACCACGACCTGCAACAGATGATGATGCCCAAGTGTGTGTTTTAGCTGCTGACGCGGCTAATCCGCATATCAGTAGCAGACAAATTGCGCGAGAATCGGGAATCTCAAAAACGTCGGTGTTGAGAGTGCTACATCAACATCGATTGTACCCGTACCATTTTTCTATGCAACAGGAATTGCTTGGAGCCGACTATGAGCGTCGTTTACAGTTCTGCCACTGGGCACAAGAGAAATTACGGGACGATGACAGATTTTTTGCACGCGTTCTATTTAGCGACGAAGCGTCATTCACCAACAGCGGTAACGTAAAACGGCTTAATATGCACTATTGGGCAACGGAAAATCCACGATGGTTGAGACAAGTGGAACATCAGCGACCTTGGCGGGTTAGTTGCAATCTAAATGGTGCAATGTATGCTGATTTCCTACGTAATGTTCTACCGATGTTACTACAAGATGTTTCACTGCATGACGGAATGGCGATGTACTTCCAACATAATGGATGTCTGGCACATAGCTCACGTGCGGTTGAAGCGGTATTGAACAGCATATTCCATGACAGGTGGATTGGGCGTCGAAGCACCATACCATGGCCCGCACGTTCACCGGATCTGACGTTCCCGGATTTCTTTCTGTGGGGAAAGTTGAAGGATATTTACTATCGTGATCCACCGACAACGCCCGACAACATGCGTCAGCCCATTGTCTATGCATGTGCGAACATTACGGAAGGCGAACTACTCGCTTTTGAGAGGAATGTCGTTACACGTATTGCCAAATGCATTGAGGTTGACAGACATCATTTTGAGCATTTATTGCATTAATGTAGTATTTACAGGTAATCACGCTGTAACAGCATGCGTTATCAGAAACGATAGGTTCACAAAGGTACTTGTATCACATTGAACAACCGGAATAAAATGTTCAAACGTAGCTACGTTCTGTATTTTAATTTAAAAAACCAACATGTTATCAACTGTTCGTTTAAAATTGTGAGCCATATGTTTGTGACTATTACAGCGTCATCTATCACAAAGCGAAAAAAGTGGTCCAAGTAAAACCTTCGTATTTCTTTATGTACTACACGAATATGTAATAAAAATGGGGGTTCCTATTTAAAAAAACGCAGTATATGTCCATTTGACCTATGGCCAGCCACAGCGCCATCTTGGTTCCCCACTCCAAGTTAGACAGTTTCGTACTTTGTAGTTTTTTCGTTTGACGCTTATTTCGTGAGATATTTGGTCCGGTCACGATCAATGGACCACCCTGTATATTTTCATCCATCGCCAATGATTTCGCGTGATGTCCCAATGCTCCTGACGGCGTGATCCTTTTCCTTTCCTTTCTTCCCCTCTCTATCTTCAATTTGCGTTTAAATACTGAAATGGCTGTATTGATGAATTTTCTCCTGACTCTTTGATTTGAGCTCCGCAGTCACAACTGAACGTGGGCCAGGTTGTTCTTCATCATCAATATTCGTTCGTCCATCATTAAACATGATGCAACATTTCTCTAACTTAAGCTTCAGTCACCACATTCCATAAACTTCAGTTGGCTGTCTGTAAATTTCTGTATTGTGGATTATTTTGCATTCAGAAACCGTCTTACACTACAAGTCTCACATTTGGCGAGATCATTAATTTTGTCACAAATTTTAAAATCGCACGAATAAACAGTAAAAGACCGCTCCTGCTCGATGCTAGCGTCGTACTGGCGCGAAACATTATGAAGGTATACGAAAAGGTGGCGGGGATCGGTGGCATAGTAGGGGAGGAATTACACGTCCCCACAGGTCAAAATGTCCTTTCCTTTTAGAATGATCTTCGTAGAACTATTACGATCAGTGATCTGTTGAATAAATTACGAAGATTATGCACATGTTTATCCACTAGAGGCTTTTGAAGTTTCTTGCTTCTTTCAACGTACTTCCGAACTCTTTCTGCTTCATTGTAAGCGTTTTTCTCTCTCGGCCGCATTGCTGACTAGATAGCTCGTAAGTAATTAGACTCGACAATAATAATTTATTCTTTGTAGGTTACATTATCTTTTTTATAGCACCTGTTGCCAGTTATGAATCCGCATTAATTTTACATCGCCTTCTGCGTCCCGCAGAGAACACCTTATTACGATTTATAACTGTAAGCTCCAGACCATATGCATAGCTAATCGCCACGCCTGTAGCACCGCGAGCTACTGAGGTTCTCTTGCTCTGCAGCTCTGCAGCTAGCTGGGTGAAACTCAGAGAACGCCCGTAACTAATTCCTTATTCATTGCCCATTAGTCAAGTGATACAGTTAGAGCAGCGACAAGCGTTTTACGAGCCCTCCTCCGTCGTAGGCTACCGCAGATACGCTCTAACAGTGATGTAAGGCCGCATCAGGAAGTCGTCATGCGTGTAACGAGACCCCCAGAGCTGGGCTGCCCGCTCCACGGTGCCGACGGGTTGCGGCCGGACCAGGCGAAACGCGTTAGTCCCAAAACTGTGGGCGAACAGCTTTTACTTGTTTCCGTCTGTAGCTGCCCTTTCGTTTCTTTGTCAAATGAGTACAGGTGCAATGTGCAACGTCCTTCGGAAAACTAGGAAGACTAAACCAACCGTCCATCGGCTTCAGTTGTTTGTTAGACTTTGTGTATGAAATAGCATAGCTTTGTGGTTTTTCCTATCTGTGCTGATTCCTTAACAGATGTTTCTTGTTTTCTCTAGAAAAGTTATGATATTAAGAGTTTAGAAATTTTTTACACTTCTGCATCGGGCTGAAGTTGTAGACATTGGTCTTTTCCATCCTTATAAACAGAAGGCCTGGAATGTTTCCCAATCACAACCCTTCGGAGAAACATTCACTTGTTAGGAACAGTGGACCGTACCCTTGTAATGGTAGAGGAACTGGATGCAAAAACTATGTTTTAAATTATGTATGATAGTGTATGCGTAAAGCGATAAGTCATTTTCTCATATGATGAGAGGGAGGAGCCAGTACCACGATGATTATAAGAGGAGAGCTTAACCTTCGCAGTAGAAGATGAAATATTTAACAACCTTTATTCATCAGTTATACTTCGTAAGGTAGGTAATTTTCTTATGTTTAAATTTTTCTGTGTATGTCTCCTACATAGGTATCATGTAGGTCATGAAAGACTCTTACGTTTCCTAATAAACTTGTACAGCTTGTGGGTATGTGAATGTGATGGCTCAACCATTCTGTGGCTGCCTCATTGCCTTTAGCACAGTGTGAACCATTAACACAAGTGGCGCAGTCGTCTCGAAATTATTCGTGATTTTTGGAATACGAGTTCCCACAACGCAACGAGCCGAATCTGTAAGAGAATATATCATGGTTTGTAGATCACTTTTGCAAGGTTTAACTGGCAGTGCAATATGGCAATCTGTACAAGGTAGTTTTGCCGCTGAAAGTCTGGTCTGCAGAAAAAATGGCGAACAGTGCTTCCACACTGGCAGCATCAGTAATATGGAGGGTAAATTCAGTAAGAGCCAATCAGAATGCTCCATTAATTCACAAGACATCCTTTGTGGTGGGACGTAGAAGCCTCTACGGACTGGTTCGAACGAGATGGGGCAAAGTATCTACGGAAAGTTCTGAGAGTAACGTGATGTCTTTTTCTCTGTTCAAGTGTTGAAAGAGAAGATGAAGCAGACCAACCATCTCTGGCGGAATGCAGTCCGCCATCCACCATTGTGGCATTAGGACATCTCCAGACCAACATTTGTAGGACACCGAAAATTCCAGCCATATTTCTCTTCTGGAGGACAGTGCTTCGAACTCTGTTTGCGTAATTGATCTGATTTTCCCGTCTGTGCTCAGCCAGTGCTCTCTTTCCAGACCACAAGAATGCTTTTATAGTTATAGGTGTTTTCGCAAGCGTGCACGTACATGATGAAGTCTCTTAGCAGCGAGAACGTTTACCGCTTCTGAGACGTATGTTGAAAGCAGTACGTCACGATTTCCGGGAAGGTTACCACGGTATGCCTCATTAGGACCATCAGGAAGAATGCATTCGGTGATATTCTGGACTATTTTCGTAAGCTCAGACATCACGAAAGCTCCTGCGACATCAAAAGCGACCGTTAGCTATTTCTGCGACAGTTTATGATTTCCGATAATCAGACTTGGCTCTTATTTTAATACACATGTGACGTCATTATAACACTGACAACCTTTTAGCCGCGCCTGCGAGGGTAAGCTGCTATTCTAACGTCTCGCACGGCGCTCGTCCCGCAGATCTCACAAACATGTACAAAGATCGTTATTGTGTAATTACACGATTGACAAACAATCATTGGAATCATTCACATTATTTAAATATCTAGGCTTGCGCATGTGAAACTATTGAAATTGTAATGACCATACGAAATTAATATTGGGGAAGATACTTACCAGGCTGAGATTAATTGGAAAAATTTTCAAGAAGTGTAGTCCACCTGCGAAGAAGGCAGCTAAAATTGCCATTTTTAGACTAGACGGATAACTGAGCATTGTTCGTTGGTCTTGGGCCTTTAGAAGATTGGATGGAAAAAATTGTATCGTGCAATAACTCACAGAAAAGGTGTAACAGTTCGAAGAGAACATTTCTCTATAAAAAATTGAATCCGATAGTTACAACATTATGTCTTTCCCATCGGCTGGAGACATTACAGCCAACAGTAGACAAGCCTGCGTAGCGTAATAACGCTGCAGTGTATATAAAATTGTACGATATTGTACTATATTTTGCTTCAGAAAAGCTCCCCCATGTAACAACTATCGAAGAGTCTCTCATTGTCCGTAGATATACTATAGCGAGTAGCCACATTCAGCTGCTAAGCAACCGTTGTTAGTTAGTTACAGGTTCGGATAGACATTTGGTGGATTTTTATGGAGATAAAGTGAAACAGGTCAGTTTATAATGTATGTATAAAGTTTCATGAGTGTGGTTACATTCTGGCCATTGTCATGTTACTAAATAGCGTACTGACATACTACGTTATAAATGTGCGGCATCTATACAGTTAATATCACAGAGTAACGTTTTCGTTTGTGGAAATGTTAAACTTCGGTGGAGTAATCCTTCGACTTCCATGCCTCAAGGCAAATGTTTGTAGTACATTTGAAGAAAAAGAAAGGGAGAGTATCTTCATTCCACTATTCTATCGTCGACATGATAGCTGGAATTGTGTAAAACGGGAGTATTCACTATGTGGATCATATCTTCTCCAAGTCATAAACACGTGATTCGGGGCCACTTATCAGTATCATGTGTTTCGCCCTGTTTCCGCACATCATTGCCGGCGAAATGTTGGCTGAAGCAGACAGTTTTTGGACCAGGCTTGTCTGACATGCTTGGAAAACTTCGCTCCTCCATCAACACTGCCATCGTGAATTAGATACTAACGCCTCTGCCTTTTAAAAGACGTCCTGGAGTGTCAAACTGAAAGTTTGCTTTTGTTTTTGGGTCTCCCGCTTACATGTTTTCTAAGCCTTTCTTCATTCTAGGGAACTCAACGACTGTCTTCAGGAAAGTTACACAGCCGTAAAGTTGTCAACGCTTCGTGAATAATTCTCCGGAGGTGACTGTAATTTTAAATACGACTTTGTGATTCTCCACACTTAATAACGTTTCCGTCAAGAGATATACAAATGCTGGTTGCTTGAAAAGATGCTAGATACAGATACGGCTGTTACCAACGCCTCGGTATCGTACATACGTTACTGGTTTTGAAAGCTTCATAAGTTTACTCTCTTTCCGGTTGTCTCTCCAGTATCTTCGACTCGTATCACTGTACCTGTTTTCAGACCCAAAAAGTCCGGTCACAGAAAAACTGCGCCTCAGCCATTGAAAAATGTTTATAGCGATAAATTTATATGAGACTTATAACTAAAAAATTTGGAATATTCTCTTAAAAATATTATTACCTTAAAAATTTTATTTACCAGGTTTAAAAATGTACTGAAATAAATCCAAATGACTTAGTACACGCTAGTTACAGTGCTTGGAAATTCAATGTTTAGGCAGATTTATCGTGAACGTCATGCTAGACACATTTAATTTAAATGGAGAAGTGTTAGAGAAAAATAAAGAATGCATATATTTAAAAACGAAATACATTTGATTTATGCTGCTATTTTAAACAGTAGTACGACCATCATGTTACAGACAGCATTTAAATCAAATTTCTGTTGTGAAACTATTGTACAGGAAGCCTTGTAAGAATTTCAGAACGTGGTATCACAAGCAAAAGAAACTACCAGACACAAGCAAAGTGAAGTTATTCCTCTTCGAAATAATTTCCACTGACAATGGAAAACATTTGGTAACGACTCTGAAGCTGTTGAAAAGGAAACATAAAAGGAAGTGAACGGTACGCAATACTGCTCAAATTCCACGAGTTTCTTGTTATTGGAAATTTAGATACATGAGAAAAATTGAAATTTTTAACTATGGTATACGTAGCAAAACAAAGTACCAAACGAACAGAACCGGGAACAGACGCAAGACTACTGTACGTATGGGATATGAAGATTCATGCGAATGCGCGCGGTGGCCCCTTCACACTAACCAGACGCATGCGAGATTTTTCACCGTTGCATGCGTCCCCTGTGTCTTCATGCAACGACCGCATTCACGTAGTGTGCACTGGAAGTTACACAGGTGCAACTGCACCTCTACGATCACAGAAGTCCACTAGCTGGGCTCCTAAATAGTCCGCTGCAGCTGCCATGTACCAAATAGTTTTATCTTGTGACTTTGGTTTTACATATATTATGGAAAAGAATGACCATGAAAGCAGTTGTTTTCCATTTTTTGTGACAATGATTTTATATCAGCTGGTCTGCGTCATGTATCGTTATATCCAAATGGTTTATAAATGTTAATCTAGATTCAAATCCAATGATGGCACCTTTAGTGTGTTGAAACCGGTTATCCAGTAAACAGTATTTAAGCGATCTTGGCTTTTGAATTATTTCTACAACAGAGTGATCACACTAGTAAGCACTATGTGTTAACTGAAAAGGTTGACTATAATATAATATTATTCGATGGAAAATCAAATTTTGAGAAATGGAGACTCGTTGGACAAACTTCCTGGCAGATTAAAACTGTGTGCCGGACCGAGACTCGAACTCGGGGCCTATGCCTTTCGCGGGCAAGTGCCCTACCATCTGAGCTACTCAAGCACAACTCACGCCCCGTCCTCATAGCTTTACTTCTGCCAGTACCTCGTCTCCTACCTTCCAAACTTAACAGAAGCTCTTCTGCGAACCTTGCAGTACGATGCTGAAGAGAGGCCGTGAATAGCTTACGGAAACGCAACTGTTGTCACTCTAAACCTTAATAAGGTCCACTGCCTCTTGCTTTAGCTCTCCTGCGTTTCAAGACGACACCATTCTCCGTTCACTAAAGAGTTGCGTCGCTAAGGGTGTGGTGCAGGGGAGAGTAGCTCCTGGTCTGTTTGCTCTCTTCCTGACCCCCTCCCTCTTGATTCAGCACTTGGTAGAGGGTGGCTACATTATGCCACAAGCCTGCAGATAGCACACCACCATGACTCTTGGTCCTGGGAATGATAGATCGTCCCTTGCAAGTTTTTTTCCGATAATTCTCTTTTGAGATGATCGATCTCCGTTAAAATTGTGTACCCGTTCGTCTTCTGTATTTTCTTTTTTTCATTTTCTTCATGATTCAGGTCAGCATTGTCCCCCCATTTCCGTGAACGTATGAAGAAAATCGCGCTATTGCTGTTAACATTGATTTCTGACGTTCTTGTAACGTCTTAGTGCCCAGGCACCACTGTATGAAGTTGTATGCAATTGGTTCCCTGTATATACGTCATTCGCAGAGAGTCGATTCTGCAGAAGCTAATGAATCCTATATGCCGTATATGTCATTTCTGGAAAACTTTCTGAGAAAGATATGGTGGAAGTGAGAGTGAAATTACCTATTTAAGTCATTTAAACCATCACAAAAATGAAAACTCTTTTATTGTTTCCAAATAGATTCGAAAGTGTGTCATAGTCTGGCAAAAGTTAAAATTAAAAATAGTGTGTATCACATGTCTATAATGATAAGATACGTTAGACAGGGTGATTCCGTGAAACAAGAAAGAAATGTCTAGTAAATATGAATTCTAAGACGCATTCATTAAGAGCTGTGAGCACTTGTTGATTTTCAATACTGTGAAACACGTCTTCTGCTGCAAGCTCTTTGGTTTCTTTATTGTTGGAGGAGATAGTATGGACCTAAACTGGAAAAAACGTCCATTAAGTATGGGATCTAAAATGCACCTTAACATTTATGGAAATTTGTTTAGTCCAAGAGAAGTGTTTAAATTAGCGAGGATGAACAAGTGCTCATAGCTCTTAAGCTTGCATTTTAGAGCCCATGCTTACTATACGTTTCTTTCTTGTTTTGGTATATATCTCTGGAAGTTTCTTACCCTACACTCTTAGCAACAACAGTATCAGTACATACATTCCACTGTCAGAAGTATCAGAATGGTTTTCGCCAATAACTTTCGTGTCCATCGTTTCGGACCAATGTCACTTATCTCAGATTCATACGAGGTGTGGCTAGAAAAAAACCGGACTAGTACTGGTGAAACAATAAAACGAATGCAATAAGGCAGAAAGTCGCGTGGCCTGTCACGTGACTCTCGTTCCGCCTACTGCTCGAGTTTCATCTGCCTCCTGCGCTCAGTCTGCCCGTGGCGTCTGTTTTAAGTAGTTGACGTTTTGTCTGTGCGTCGGAAAATGTTGAATGTACAGAAAGAACAGCGTGTTAACATCAAATTTTGTTTCAAACTAGGAAAATCTGCAAGTGAAACGTTTGTAATGTTACAACAAGTGTACGGCGATGATTGTTTATCGCGAACACAAGTGTTTGAGTGGTTTAAACGATTTAAAGATGGCCGCGAAGACACCAGTGATGACACTCGCACTGGCAGTCCATTGTCAGCAAAAACTGATGCAAACATTGAAAAAATCGGTAAACTTGTTCGACAAGATCGCCGTTTAACAATTAGAGCAGTGTCTGAGTTAACAGGAGTTGACAAGGAAAGTGTTAGGCAGATTCTTCATGAAAGTTTCAACATGAACAAAGTGTGTTCAAAAATGGTTCCAAAGTGTCTCACAATTGAACAGAAGGAACGCCGAAGAATGATTTGTTCTGACATCCTGGAAAACATTGAAAGTGATCCCACCTTCTTACAAAATGTTATTGCTTGCGATGAATCGTGGTTTTTTACTTACGATCCCGAAACTAAACGCCAATCGATGCATTGGAAAACTCCTGGTTCTCCACGACAAAAAAAAGCACGAATGTCAAAATCGAAATTCAAGGCAATGATGATTGTTTTTTTTTTTTTTTGACATCAAAGGGATTGTGCACATTGATTGGGTACCAGAGGGACAAACAGTGAATCAGCATTACTACATTAGCGTCCTGGCTACCCTACGTGAGCGAGTACGGAGAAAACGGAACGATTTGTGGAGAAAAAAGTCATGGATCCTTCACCAAGACAATGCCCCAGCTCACAGTGCGTTGTCAGTGAAGACGTTTTTGGCAAAACACAACATTCCCATCTTAGATCATCCACCCTACTCACCTGATTTGGCCCCCTGTGACTTTTTTCTTTTCCCTAAAGTCAAGTCAGCTTTGAAAGGAACTAGATTTGAGACTGTTGAAGCAGTAAAAGAAAAAGCGACGGAAGTAATGTATGGACTTACCGAAAATGATCTGCAGCATTGCTATGAACAGTGGAAAATTCGTATGGAGCGGTGTAGAGACCGAGGAGGAGAGTACATTGAAGGAGATAACATGAAATTGTAAATAATTGTAAATAAATGTTTTTTCCAGCATCAGTCCAGTTTTTTTCTAGCCGCACCTCGTACATTTAGCTTTGTCCATCATCCCTGAAAGTTTGCATCATCATCACGGACTCGCCCTGTAGATCTACTCGGTGCTACGGAAGTAAGTAGGGCTGTAGCATCGCATGACAAGATCTAGCCCAGTTCTGGGTCATAAGTCATGCCAGACTCTAGTCCTACTTACATTCGTAGCGGTAAGTAGGTACACAGAAAACTAAACTAAACTAAACTAACTCGGCGATCAGGCCCAGACGATCTCACGGTGTCGACCGACCGCCGTGTCATCCTGTGCTGTGTGGCATAATTCTGAAACTGTATGGAAGGATATGGGCTAAACACGTGTCTCTCCTGGCTGTTGTCGGAATTCCAGGCCTTGGAGCTGAAATCATGGGGTTAAGTGTGCCCCGTTCCAGTCAACCCATCAAAGAAAAATCCCTAGCAGTAACAGGAATTGAAACTGGGACATTCGCATGGCACTCAGACGCCATGACCACATTTTTTACCACTCAGCAACGAAAAGTGGACAAATATATACACAAATTATTTTAAGATTATAGTCTTGCGATACACACGATTTTAAAATCCTGAAGTTTCGCCATTCCTTGATATACTGTCGCAACTACACTGATAAGCCAAAACATTATGACCACTGCCCATCGCGACGTTGGATGCCACCTGGTGGCATTGCGGGTACATGATGCGGTAACAAAAGTATGTGAGCGGAGCAGACACGGACGGGGTATAACTGTAGCAAATATGTGGGCTGAAAATGGGGAAATCCATTGAGATAAATGACTCTGAAAAGAGTAGATTACTACTACGCAGAGCCCGTGAACGAGTATTTCCAAAACGGCGAGGCTGCTCAAATGTTCATGGGATACTGTCGTGAGCATCTACGGAAAGAAGTAGGACAGTGAAACTACCACTAGGCGCTAAATGGGTGGACGTCCACGACTCTTCACAGAACATAGGGTTCGGAGGCGTGTCTGCTCTGTAAAGTAGGATAGACGGAGAGCTGCGGCATTTCTGCCGAAAGAGTATAATGCTGTTGTACGTCCAAGTGTTTCAGAGCACAATTTTCATCGTACATGGTCGAACATGGACATCAGCAGTACACCACCTGTCCGTGTTCACTTGTTGACCCAAAGACATCGTGAATTACGATTGCAGTGGTCACGAGACCATCGGGATTCCACCGTCGATCAATGGAAATGTGTCGGCTCTTCGGGTGAATCACATTGTTGCTACACCAGGTCGTCTCCACAAATGCCGCCTTCGAGGTGAAGGGTGGCTCGAAACGTGTAGCGCGCCTCGTACGCATGCTGGTGGGGGCAGTATTCTGCTACGGGAGACATTCTCCTGTGCCTGTATGAGACGTGTGGTAGTAATCGAAGATACGCTTCCAGCTGCAAACCACCTGCATCCCTTCATGCTTGACGTCTTCCTCGATGGCGATGTCATCTTTCAGCAGTATAACTATCCGTATCTCGGAGCCAGAACCGTGCTACAGTGGTTTGAGGAGCACTATAGTGAACTCACGTTGATGTCACGGTTACCAAATCCTACAGAACCCATTTGGGTTGCTTATCGGGCGCCATCAGCGCATACGCTAATCAGCAGCCCGTTATTTACGCAAATTACGCGACCTATGCAGAGATATCTAATGCCACATACCTCCGCATACCTCTCCCAAACTTTCGGATCCTTGATACGCAGAACCAGCGACGTATTTCGCTCCATAGGCGGACAAATAAGCTATCAAGTAGTTTCTCATAATGGTTTGGCTCATCAGTGTATTTGGAGAACAATAATATATTTTTGCAGCTTAGTCGTGGTAATACAAGAAAAAAATATTCTTTCGTAAAAGCTGTGAAGCACAATGCAGAAAAGTTGCAAAAGTCTCGTCATTAACAACGTGCGTGTACGTTTGTGTGCGCGATACCATCACTTGGGTGGTAACATCGCAATCGGCAAGTCATATGACATTAGTATTGCCGTTATTATTATTGCTGATCAGATATGAAATTCACGACTTTTGTTTTCTCGAAGTTGGTTTCAAGATCACATACGTTACTTTCTATACGATTGTTCGGAATTCATGACCATTTCTTGCACTAATCTATTCAGTACACGTAAAGAAAATTAACTGTTGTTCTATTTCAGTTATGAGAAAAAAATTGAAATGATCGTATGGTAACAACTCTGAAGCTGTTGAAAGTTGAAAATTAATATACTGTTGGAAGTTCGGCTGCCGGGTGCAACGCCACATTGGACGACTTGTACGTGGGTGATTATGAGGACAACACAGCACCCAGTCCATGGGCGGAGAAAATCTCCGACCTAACCGGTAGTCGAACCCGCGTCCACTGTATGGTAGGTAAGCACGTTACCACTCAGCTAAGTAGGCGTACGTCATTCAACTATCATATTGGTATTCCAGAGATTGAGGACTTGTTTCATAATTTGTTCCATTTCAAGGTGAACATGAAGTAACTATTTAGTAATTGAACTACTGACGACTACATTTTTTAGCAGTTTTAACGAAACAACTGTTTCCTTACGCAGGCGGAATAAAATCGTATCACAACTTTATTTAATTTAGGAAGACGAATCCTGCTTCGTTCCAGCACTGGCTTCATCTATTCTGTAGAATCATTTTGGCTCCGTATCGTCCAGCAACGTCTTATATACAGCCACGACTCCATAGCTCGATTACTGGGGGTTACCCTGCCGCAGTGGTGCTGCGCTTTGCCTCTATGTGTAGGTAAATATATAGGTATTCAAAGAGTAACTATATCTTTAACCTCACAAGGTTTGTGAAACTCTAGTCCCCGTCAGGCTATGGAAAACGTGAAGGTAATTTCCGAAACATTCCAAATTCGGTCTAAGGCGTAACAGTCTTGTGTCATGACATTCACTTCGGGTGACTCACCCTTCATTCCGAACATTACGATTGGAGGTCGACTCTCCAAAAGCATTATAATGGTATTCTTTACACTGGGAACAATTTCCACAAAACACTCTTCATGGAAGATGCTACTGCGTGTTATCAGGGGCCTTTGGTGACCTTGAAAATTGACTTCACTTGTCCTTACGAACATCGAATGGAGTTGCTTCGGAAGTCTGTAGTTAACATTAGCAAGGTTTGCGGATAGTGCAGCACAGTGCAATGGAAACAAATACGTATTGTTAGACAGTAATTACTACAGCGATGCTCGAAATGATAAACTGACCGCCTGATTCTTAAAGGAAGAGCCTACATTTGTATATAAATTATTTTAGAAACAAAGCATCTATCATAAAAAAAACTTTAAACAAGCAGTCAATTTCATCAACGTCGTAGACATCGAAGTCTGGGAGTAGCTCTGAAGACATGGTAGAATGACGCATAACAAGATAATGCGTCGCTCCTTCTTTATGAGAACGAGTGGTAGGTCTTGCCACTTCATTTCACGAATTGCTTCCTTGCAGAGATAAAGTCAAACTTGCGAGAGTGCACTAGTGGCTTAATTCCTGGAAAATCGTCTTTGAAGTAACTTACTCGCCTCGCAGACCTTATTTACTGCTTCGAACAGTTTCTCAACCGCTTTCGTTGCAAACTGGTCAGTGTAACGACGGACTCCCACATTTGGGATCCGTGTCAGATTTTTGGTGCTGTCGTTGATTTTTCCTTGGTGGTAGAACTAAAACAGGGTGAAATCAGCCTAGTGAGGATTTCTGCGAACCTTCTTGAAGGAAAAGTAACGGCTTCGTTTCTAAGGTTCACAGTAACTTTCAAGAGGCAGTGTATTAAATAGCCCTCCGCTCTGACGTCCAATAACGTCGTTTAACGATTACGATGCAGCAGCAGCTGGTCCATAGAGCGTGGATCCATCTTATGTGATTTGTCTTATCATCCCATGCTAGTGACAGAGAAAATAAGCAGGGCCTTACTTAATAAGGCTGCCAGTATTCTGTCCTGTTGGTTGTGAAAGTGTGCTGCGTTTCGGTAAACTCTAGTGCCGAAGGAAAGTCCAAGTCTACATAATACTGCTGCACAATAGCTTTGTGAGAAGACGACAATCGTCAGTGGGGCTAGCGACAAGTATATTCAGACGAGACAATAAAACAGTTTGCGAAACAATATCATCATCATCTTCTTCTTCTTCTTCTTCTGTGAACTGAGAATTCAACCAGACTGAACAGCTCATGGCAAGTGTAATTATTGAAGGAACCGAAACACTTCGCCTAGGAACATAAAAATATTTTTCTTATTTGACATCTGATTAGGGATTCATGCAACCGGCAACTTACATACACTTAAACCAATATAAATAATGTAAGAGTGCATATACTTAACGCCCTTAGTCCAGTTGTGCTAGCTCATAAACACATGTGCACACGCACACACACAGACACACACACACACACACACACACACACACACACACACACACACACACACACACACACACATGTTTCGTATAGTGTTTATCAATGTTGGCATAAAAAGGAAAATATCGTATCATTAAATTAAACAGTGGACTGCTCTTGAATTAAATTGAAAATAACACACACTATACTCTAAAATCTTTGACTCATAGGAGCACATCCCATGTTGACCAGACGTTGTTATAGTTCACATGTAATATTGTTTTTCTTGGTACAGTCGAAGAAGACATGACGCATCCACTTTACAACTGTAGCTACCAGTTGTGGAATGCTGAGTAATTTTTTTAAAGAAATGCAACCATCGCCATTTGGGCAATATTTTTGTTGATCAATGCGATTTTTGGGCTACACAGGCAAATTCAAGTGTATTTTTATGCACTGATTTTAACTTAATGTTATTTGTATTGATATTTACCGGTCCGCTTCCTTGTGAAATACTGAAATATTGCAACCCCAAAGGTCTACTAGCCTCCAAATAACGACTCATGTGCTAACATTATGGTAACATAACTGCTATAGACAGATAGTGAAGCTATTATTGTAGTGCGTACATATTTTAAGCTTACCATAATGCTAGCGGACAAATCAAAATCAGTTTTCTCCTTTTTCTTCTTCTTATCCGTAATCACAACAGCACGAAGACCAGAAACAATAAAGGGTAGCACTTATATTAAATTTAACTACAGGTAAGAACTGAACTGATTAACAAAGCAACAACTGAACTCAACCAATACCAACAACTGGTCTTGGCTAAAATATGGATGTACGATTGCCTACAGTGCTATGGATGTATAGATAGCTTTAATCTATCTTTGGCCTCGCTGACTATCGACAGTACGTATCCCTTTTACGTCGTCTGATTGAAAATCAAAATGCCTTTCACTTTCACTGCACGGAAACTAGGTCGTGAGGAATGTAATGTAGTGATAGTGGGATCTCTCCCCCCCCCCCCCCCCCCCCCCCCCCCGCGCTTGGGCCACTCTTTCCCTGACCAGTTACAAACCAGTCTTTACGTGCTGACATATCAAGTCACGATTCTTTCATAAAAGCCGTCAGTTCAAAAAGTTTAGAGACTAGATTGATAAGAATGGAGAAAATTTTAACATGGTGGTTTTAATGTACCGAGTGTTCTCCATAGTCTGCACCCTCATGAGGACAATGCACAGAGCATGTGAAACAGAAATTTCCTCCTTTGGGATATTGTTCGACTTCCCACCTTGTGCATCACATTCACTCGAATGTCAATTATGTCGTTAAAGCGTTGACCCTTCATGTCATTTTCTGCATTTTGTCTTTCTATAGTGGGTTCGTACTGATAATACTAATTCATATAAAACACAACGATTTTTTCCCTTGAAGACACTGTCCACGTTTTGCAGTTCAATCAAGTCACGGCAGGCGTCCACGCGTCGTTGATTTTGTACTAGGGCTTCTCTCCTTCAAAACATTCTGGAGAACGTCTGTAACACTTGATTTAGAGATAACGCTCGACTGCAACTTGTGACACAACAATGTTCACACAACGGCCGCATGTCCTCTACTTCACACTACCTGCTCACAACTGACTGCACATGTGTTGTTGACAGTTGTTAGTTCCAACAGCCACCGTAGTTACCGCACTGACGTCGCTTGTACACCAGGAATAAAATTAGTCACGGAACGTTTTGGATGGCCAGTGTAATGCGTGCAATTCTCCATTCTTTTTAGGTCCTGTTAATTTATCACCTTCACATATGTACTACTTCTCACATATTTGATAACCTGTTACAATAATCAAACGTTTCACTGCACCTACAACTTTCCCTGTCCATCTATCCTTTGAACCCCGAATGAACTGATGTTCGATAATTTAGCAACTATTAAACTAACTGGTAACAATTTTTAATACAGATTTTTTCCTCTTTTATTCTTTTTAATATCTCCTTATTTCGTACTTTGCCACTTCGTTTTTAACAAAAAATGGTTCAAATGGCTCTGAGCACTATGGGACTTAACATCTGAGGTCATCAGTCCCCTAGAACTTAGAACTACTTAAACCTAACTAACCTAAGGACATCACACACATCCATGCCCGAGGCAGGATTCGAACCTGCGACCGTAGCAGTGGCGCGGTTCCGGTGGTGGTGGTTGTTAGTGTTTAACGTCCCGTCGACAACGAGGTCATTAGAGACGGAGCGCAAGCTCGGGTTAGGGAATGATTGGGAAGGAAATCGGCCGTGCCCTTTCAAAGGAACCATCCCGGCATTTGCCTGAAACGATTTAGAGAAATCACTGGAAACATAAATCAGGATGGCTGGAGACGGGATTGAACCGTCGTCCTCCCGAATGCGAGTCCAGTGTGCTAACCACTGCGCCACCTCGCTCGGTGCGGTTCCGGACTGAAGCGCCTATAACCGCTCGGCTACCGCGGCCGTCCGTTTTTAACATCCGTTAACAATTATAAGATGCTTCGTTTTTCTTCTTCTTCGATTCTTTCGCGATTAATGATTCTCTTTTATACTATGTACTCAATATGCACATTTTCGGGAATTTCTGCCACAATACAATATCAGTACTGGATGCTAATAGAAATTTTTTGTTGAGGAAAGATTTACGTGTGGAAAGAGACCACACGACTCTCGACCTGACATCGGTATTTGGAATATCTAGAACACGCTGTTCTACAATGAATTTAGGAAGCACAGCAGCTACTGATAGATGCAGAGATTTGTTGAAATAGTCTAAATGCGGGAACTGACGGCAAAGTTGAGCTTACAGTACAGCAGAAAGCATTTTGAGCATTACTGTAGTAAATGTAAGTCAATAAAATGCGAAAATTTCCAAATAAATTGATTGTTACTAAGTTTTAAGCATTAATTACGAAATAGTGTGTATTTGAAACTTTAAAAGGAAAAAAGTGTGCCCTTCGTTTCAATACCGTAAAAATATTTTTAAGTATGTACAATTACCAATGATTTGTCTGTTTACGTCATTAAGCGTTGCCAAGATCATCAGAGCTAAGAAAACATTTCAGCGGTATCCTAGAACTGACGCGATAAATCCAGCCGGTTAAAGACATGTACATAATTGAGAACTGATTTCAAAGATACGCCTTTTTTTTTAATTCTGAAATTCTTTTTCTCTTTTCCTACTCCCACCCAACTTCAGTTAATGGATTCGTTCATAATTTCTTCTTCTTTAGAATTATGGCTGTGTGTTTATCATCTGAAAATGTTCTTGTAGCTATGCCACAGTTACTTGTCAAGAGACATTTGGACGAGCACAAAAGAAATGAACAGGCCTTTAGTATTCATTCCTGATAGTCTGTTTCAAGCACACGTGACGATACTCCTCCCCTCTGGTCGGAAATCCACTGTTGCCGCCTTGAATGTTTCGCTGCAGAATTGCTGGTTCCTCCTAACCATAAATACAGCACCTGCTTCTGGTGACAACTATGTCGCATATTATCATCCAGCTGTAGGCTTTGAGAACAAGAGCAGTCACGCCAAAGCAGGCTGTTGGAGTGCTGATATGACGAGTGTCTACCAGTTGGTTTTTCGGCTCTCCAGAAGAGCCCACTGATGATGGACCAGGATGGAACACAGCGCCTTCGGCCGCTGCCGTCTAAAGCAGCGGCGGCCTAGCAGAAGCGGCGGCGGAAGCATTCGTTACATCCGCTGTCAGTGCACGGACCACTCGTAAATTAGGCCGGTCACAATTTATGGCGGCCTTTTCTCGGCTGCTGCTCTCTAGGGAGCTGGCGGCTAGTTTCACCGTCAGCCCAGCTGCCGCCCGAAACAAGGCCACCAGGGCGCGGTCGCCTGTTGCGTCTCGCGCCCAGTGGCATTGTCAGGGAGAGGGGCGAGCGGCCGTACCAGGCGCTCGTTAGCGGGAGAGGTCCTCTGCCGCGGCTCATCAAGTGCGACAGGTTTTCAATCGAACGCTTTGTAGTCCTGCGTGAAGCTCCTACCTCACAAACACACTCTTACGACGAGGGGAAAAAAAAAGAAAAAAAAGAGAGAAAGAAAGGAATGACACACCAAGAAGCAATTTTCCGAATGAGACGGAAATCAGTAGATGTGACGAACATGTACAGGCAAACAAATGATTATAGTTTCAGAAAAAGTGGATGATATATTCAAGACAATGAGTGTCATAAATTGAGCAAATCAGTAACCTGTTGGTTCAGCTCTGGCCCTTGTGCAAGTAGCCGTTGGGCTTGGCACTGATTTATACCGTTGGTGGATGTCCTCCTGATGTATATCGTTCGAAGTTTTGTCCAACTGGTGCGTTAGGTACTCAAAATCGAGAGATGTTTGAAGGGCCCTTCCCATAATGATCCAAATGTTCCCAACTAGGGAGAGATACGGTGGCTTTTCTGGGAAAGTTAGGGTTTGGCAAGCACAAAGATAAGCTGTAGAAAATCCACACCCCGTGCGGGCAGGCATTATCTTGCTGAAATGTAAGCCCCGGATGCTTGCCATGAACTGCAACAAAACGAGGTGTAAGATATCGCATACGCACCTTTGTCTATAAGTATGACAATGAAAGAAAGGGGTCCTGTTATGAAAAAAAATAGCACTCCAGAGCGTCACTGCTGGTTGTAGGGCCGTTTAGTGGTCGACAATCAGGTTGGTATCACACCGCTGTCTGGGACATCTCCAGATACGTTTTCGTTGGCCATCGGGGCTCATTTCAAAGCGAGACTCATCAATGAAGACAGTTCTACACCGGTCAATGATGTTCCAGGCCAAAACCCGTCTGGAGAGACCCCGCAGAGCAACGGAGCGCCAACCTGATTGTCGTCCGCCACATGACCTGAGAACCAGAAGTGACGGTCTGGGCCGGCCGCGGTGGCCGTGCTGTTCTAGGCGCTGCAGTTCGGAACCGCGGGAATGCTAGGGTCGCAGGTTCGAATCCTGCCTCGGGCATGGATGTGTGTGATGTCCTTAGGTTAGTTAGGTTTAAGTAGTTCTAAGTTCTAGGGGACTGATGACCACAGATGTTAAGTACCATAGTGCTCAGAGCCATTTGACGATCTGTGGTGCCATTGTTTTGCATAGGACAACCCCTTCTGTTGTCATCCGCGGCACCTTTACAGAACAACGGTACATCAACGATATTCTACGCCCTGTTTTGTTGTCCTCCATCGCAAGACATCCTGTGCTCACAATTCAGCAAGATAATGCCCACCCGCACACTCTGAGAGTTTCTATTGGTTGTCTTCGTGCTTGCCAAACCTTACCTTGGCGAGCAAGGTTACCGGACCTTACCTCAGTTGATAACGTTTCGAGCGTTATGGGGAGAGCCCTCCAACCAGCTCGGAATTTTGAAGACGAACACTCCAGTTAGGCAGAATTTGTCACGAAATCCAACAGGAAGACATACAACTTGCACAATGGCCAGAGATGGACCAACACGCTTACTGATGTACTTAGTTTGTGAAGCTCTTTCTCTTGAATCAATCAACGATTTTTTTCTGAAATTGTAATCATTTGTTTGTCTCTAAAAAAATATTATATCTCTCAGTTTTCGCCTATCCGGATTATTCTTTCGAAGTGCTTCGACTTTTTTCCCGTGCTCTGTGGTAACCGCTTTGGTAAGTAGTTAGGGGCTTTTTTATCTTTGTGCTAACAGGGATCACGTAATACCGTTTGTTGCTTTGTTGTTTCCTAATTTTACAGTACTCTTTCATCTTCTCCATGTTACTTTTCCTTTCTCCTGTGCTCGCTGCTTCTGATTTCTTGTTCTTTTCTCCAAAAAATCCATATATATTTAGTATTTCATTCTTCGAAATGTTTCTTTCTGTTATTGCAGATTCTTTGATTTCGTTTCTTTCTGGTTCTTCTCTTAGTGCTGTAATCCATGTTATTGTTCACCAAGTTTTCCCTAAAATGCAGGAGTAATTGTTTCATTAGGTTGTTTCAATTCACCTGGTAGAGTGTCCACAGTAGATTAATGTACTCATTCCTTTTTTTTTTATTCTGTTATATCTCTTCATTACTTCTCAATTTCCAGTCGCCTATAGTTTGTATTGCACCTATTGTTTACTAGTAATTCGTCTGTTAGATATCTCATTGTGTCCAGTTGATGGTTCACCGTTAAGCATTCACATGCTACTAACCTTCTGGTCTTAACACAACTGTTAGCTTTTAGTGTGTATTTCTAGGTCTACTCTTCATGTCATAAATATTTTAATCAAATCATATGGTTATTCCACTTAATTGATTCTTACATCAATAGCAACTTTTTCTTTTCCTTTCTGTTGGATGTTTTCTCTAAGATACTTAAATTTACTAACTCACTCTATTTTACGTATGTATATTCCTGTCTCAGTTCTACAGGCTATTCTTTCCAGAAGATCTGACTGATTTTGGCAGATATTCTGAAATTATTGCAAAATCATCTGCAACAGTCAAGCAATTTACCTTAATTCATTATATTTCCTTCACAGAATTATTGCTTCAATTTTGTGTGTTTTTGAGCTCCAAAGTTTACATCCTTCAAATTTTTCTAAGAAAGCAGTTACACAGTAAATTTGATAAGTCATTCTCTTATTTCTTTTTATTTACTTATTTATTCAGTATCATAACCAGTTAGACAGTATTTTACAATGACTCGTATGTTCTGCCTACAATAGTATTGCTGCCTTTACTTATGTGGCATAACAGCGTCTCTGGAAGTAAAGATACAACAGAAATGCTATTTCTGTTACTATAACTACATAGTTTATTAAAATAAAACATCATACTAAAAGTTCACAAGATAATTGTAATCTATGGTCTGTCGTTGACTGCTACGTAATGTATTAACTCTTGTTATTATCATATTGAATGCTGTGGTACATTGCAGTGGTAAGTGAAAAGCAAATCTTCGGTAAACATGGGAAAAGTCCACACAAACATACATGATTCAAACACAAGAACAGAAATTAAAAGAATTTTGTCCATCCTAGTAAGTCAGAGGCTCAGAGGTTCATACCTATTGCTATGTTTGAATTATTGTGAATAAGAATACTACAGAACACTTTCCGACAAAGAAATTTATCTGTATCACCTTGCAAATTAAACTAAGCTACGCTGGCGTGAAACACCCGAAAATGTCGTGAATATTCATGAACAAAGCAAAATTATTAAGACTCGTCAAAACATCAAAAACATAAATGTGCATCGTATAGACACAATTACAATAAAACATAACGACTAATTAAGAATAAAACTTATTCAATATGGTACTGAAACTACACACGGTGAATCTACGACCATGTGGCAAGAACGAAGTTAAACAATCTTAAAACTGAAACGAAATGAAAAGCAGAAGAAATAAAACACATACAAAAGAGAAAAGCTTACACATACATTTCAATTAAAAGAAAAGTCAGACAACTGAATATTAAATCTGTGCTGGTGCAACGTTCATCCAACACCACGTGTTCTGGTTACACAAAGCAAGGACTGGAAAAACTTACTAATAACAGGAAATATACTCGTGACTACGCTCTGAAAAATATAAGAATTCGGTTACAGAACTTGAAAATTAATTAGCCGATCAAACATGTTCATCAGTTACAATAGCTACACTCCATCACACATTAATGAACTCACCAGCGCCAAGTCTCTCTTAAGATACCGCCTTCACTCGCCAGAAGTCCAGTCCCAAGTGCCGAGAGCACATTCTCCCTGCAACGAACTTCTCCCAGGTAGCAGGCAGAGACCAGAGGTGTCCTTTCCGCCATCAACTTAACTACTGTCGAGTGGCTGCCGAAAGGGTAGAAATCTCTTTGCTTTGACTGAGAATTATTTCACTGAGAAAGATCGTAACACGGTCCTTCCCTTCAATCGTCGCACGAACGCCGAAATGGCAGAAATTGAGATAACTGATCGCGGAACAGAAATACGAATGTAGTGTCTTAGTAGTGGAAAGGCGTCAGGATCAGATGTGATACCTGTAAGATTCTACAAAGATTATTGGAAAGAACTTGTTCCCCTTGTAGCAGTAATCTACTGTAGACAGCTTGAGCAACGAAGAGTACCTAGAGACTGGAAGAAAGTGCAGGTCATTCTCGTTTTTAAGAAGAGCCGTAAGACAGATGCATACAATTATAAGTCTATATCGTTGACGTCAATTTGTCGTAGAATTATGGAACATATTTTGGGCTCAAGAATTATGACGTCTTTTTAGAATGAAATCAACCTGGATTCCGCAACCAGAAATCCTGTAAAACTCAGATCGCTCTGCTGCTCCACCACATCCACAGCGCCGTAGAGAACGGCGCTCAGGTTGATGCCGTGTTCCTTAACGTTAGGAAGGCATTTGACACCGTTTCGCATTGCCATTTAGTGAAAAAAAGTACGAACTTACCGAGTATCGTAGCAGATCTGCGACTGGATTAAAGACTTCCTTGCAGATAGAACTCAACAAGTCGCTCTTAACGGAAAAAAAAACCGACAGATGTAAAGGGAATTTCCAGAGTACCCAAGGAAGTGCGATAGGGCCGTCACTGTTTACGTTATACAGGGTGTTACAAAAAAGTACGGCCAAACTTTCAGGAAACATTCCTCACACACAAATAAAGAAAAGATGTTATGTGGACATGTGTCCGGAAACGCTTAATTTCCATGTTAGAGCTCATTTTAGTTTCATCCAATGGAGCACGTTATCATGATTTCATACGGGATACTCTACCTGTGCTGCTGGAACATGTATGACACACGATGGAGCTCCTGCGCATTTCAGTCGAAGTGTTCGTACGCTTCTCAACAACAGATTCGGTGACCGATGGATTGGTAGAGGCGGACCAATTCCATGGCCTCCACGCTCTTCTGACTTCAACCCTCTTCACTTTCATTTATGGGGGCATTTGAAAGCTCTTGTCTACGCAACCCCGGTACCAAATGTAGAGACACTTCGTGCTCGTATTGTGGACGGCTGTGATACAATACGCCATTCTCCAGGGCTGCATCAGCGCACCAGGGATTCCATGCGACGGAGGGTGGATGCATGTATCCTCGCTAATGGAGGACATTTTGAACATTTCCTGTAACAATGTGTTTGAAGTCACGCTGGTACATTCTGTTGCTGTGTGTTTCCATTCCATGATTAATGTGATTTGAAGAGAAGTAATAAAATGAGTTCTAACATGGAAAGTAAGCGTTTCCGGACACATGTCCACATAAAATATTTTCTTTCTTTGTGTGTGAGGAAAGTTTCCTGAAAGTTTGGCCGTACCTTTTTTTAACACCCTGTATACAAATGATCTAGAAGAAAGCGTTGGACGCTAAAGGCTGTCCGCAGATGATCCGGTTGTCTGTAACAAAGTAGTGATGCCAGAAGATTGTAACGGTTTGCAGAATGACGTCCAGATAATTGATGAATGGTGCAAGCTCTGACAGTTGACCCTGAACGTAAATAAATGCACCATAAAGCGCATACATAGGAAAAGAAATCCACTACTGTACAGCTACACTATTAATGACAAACCGCTGGAATCAGTGTCTACCTTAAAATATCCAGGAGTAACTACCCAGAGCGACCTTAAGTGGAATGACCACAAAAAAAAAAAAAAAAAAATAGTGGGAACAGCAGATGCCAGACTCAGATTAATAGAGAGAATCTTAATTAAATGTAACTCATGCCACAAAGGAAGTGACTTATAGGGCCCTCGTTCGACGGATTCTTAATTATTTCTCATCTATCTGGGCTTCCTACCAGGTAGGACTGATAGAAGAGCGACGCGTTTCTTCACGGCATCGTTTAGTCGGCACGTGATAGTTACGGAGACGCTCAATAAATACATTGGGAAAAGTTACAAAGAGGGGTTGTGCATCACGGAGAGATTTGCTATTGAAATTTCGACAGAGTACTTTCGGGAAGATTTGGACAACATATTACTGCCCCCCCCCCCCCCCCCCTGCCAGGCACATATGTCACGCATATTGACCACGAGGAAAAAATTCGAGAAATTAGAGCCAACGCAGAGGCTTGCCAACAATCGTGCTTCCCACGGACTATTCGCGAATGGAACAGGGTTCTGGGACTCAGTTAGTGGTCCAAAAGTATCCTCCGCCACACACCATTAGGTGGCTTGGAGTGTATGATGTAGATGTAGATGAACGGTACGGATGCTGAAATGTACAATTCAAACCATAGCAGTAGTATTGCGATTCAGCTGTCATTTGTAGCCGATCCCATTTACGATAAGAAGCTTACAGCTCCATCTACTGCCAGTATTTTCATTGGACTTTTTTTTTGTTCCATGACATTCCTCCTGCGTCAATTACATGTCGTTCAAATTTGACGTCATTCTGAGCAGTGGTTCTCTTTCTACAACGTACTACAACTGGAACTTTAATTATGGACATCCCGTATATTAGACGTAGTTCGTAGATTATCAAATAATTAACTTTTGATTACACAAAAAAGGCTGTGTTTTCATATGTAAGCAGTAAAGTAGCCTTGTGGTGAGCAGAAATACTCGAAACGCGTAGCGATGTATCAAACTACGAAGTACATAAATAATTTGATTGGCAATAAAACAAAATATATAATTTGTAAGAAATTCTGGATGTAAATACAATGTTCAGTACTTAGTCTTCGTTGACGATGTACCCGTCATTACTGAGATTAAAGAAAAGAGTAGAAAATGGCATAGAAAAATTACAGAAGTCAGTGTCAAAGGTAGGTAAGCCGCTGTCATGCCAGAATAACAAATGTATGGAAAATATACTTAAATATATTAGAAATTTCAACTGTAGGCGAAATATAGGACATATTTATAGGTATTTTCAGGACTGAGCTGTGCATTCAACCTCCAAAGGAGGTATTAAACCTAAAAAGTAAAATCACACATTAAAAGACAGTTATTCCACATGCAGAAAAACCACAATCGTTTAAGGTCACTTAGTAATCACAGAAACATGAAAAGCAACAGTGGTACCTAATAATTTCGCAATACATACAAATTAGAAGATTTGGAATAATAAATGAAAAGCACTAGTTTGCTTTTGTACCAGAACAGAAGCAAACTAGCGCTTTTCATTTATTATAATATTGTTCTACCAAGAAGCGACGGAAGATTCAGTTCATATAGAAAATTTGGATCAAGAGGAAAATAGCAGACATCTGCGCAACAATAATCAGGGTGATTAAAGCCTTGCAAAAGGGACACTTGAACATGTACGGTCACATCCACAGAATGGACCAAAATAAAACAGCCGAAAGACTACTTAAAATTTGTGTCAGTACCGTCACACACGTCGCTTTGGAATAATAAGAAAAATCGGCAGCTTAATGTTCTTAACTGTTTCGGAGAGAAAAGCATCGTCAGTGGCTTCTGGTACAAAATTCACTGAGGCAGGATGTGAGGGTACAATGACTGACGTCGGTGGTCGCCGCGCTATGAATGCAGGACGACTTAATATCTCCCCTGGTAGGCTGCTGGTTTGCAGATATCTTGTAGCCACCTGCTGGCAGATTTCCTGTGCCTGCGAGGTAACACGGTCTTGGAAGACAGTAGGGCGACCACAGAATCCTTAAGCATTTCTGATGTGATGAACCTGCTTTTCCTGTCTGCCATTGAAAATATGCGACATCGACATAGGGCCGTGTTCAGTGTGGAAAAATTCCAGAAACTAACTGTCGGCATAAATTCAGCCAATCAGAAGGGTCATCGGCGAAGGCATTAGAGCGTAAATGTTTGCACTGATGAGTGACGACACTGCCTATACAGTATACCACCTTCTGCGCAATTAAAGGGCAAACTGTGATAATGGAGAAGTTTTGGGAGACTTCGCCTGTTTTCCAGCATGTTGAGAGGAATTCTTGGTCGTCACTATGGCGAAAGTTGTAAATCCCCCCTTCCAAGCTGTACTGTTTTCGGAGCAGAGAGGAACATTATTTAGTCGTAAAGTCGGTGTGAGGACGCGGGACCGAGAGGTCACACCGAGAGAGGGAGTCAAGCTGGTCGTCGTGTCAGCCAGTTTGCCGTGGCATACGGAGCTCCATCGCAGTCTTTAACACTGGTAGCATGCCGCGACAGCGTGGACGTGAACCGTATGTGCAGTTGACGGACTTTGAGCGAGGGCGTATAGTGGGCATGCGGGAGGCCAGGTGGACGTACCGCCGAATTGCTCAACACGTGGGGCGTGAGGTCTCCACAGTACATCGATGTTGTCGCCAGTGGTCGGCGGAAGGTGCACGTGCCCGTCGACCTGAGACCGGACCGCAGCGACGCACGGATGCACGCCAAGACCGTAGGATCCTACGCAGTGCCGTAGGGGACCGCACCGCCACTTCCCAGCAAATTAGGGACACTGTTGCTCCTGGGGTATCGGCGAGGACCATTCGCAACCGTCTCCATGAAGCTGGGCTACGGTCCCGCACACCGTTAGGCCGTCTTCCGCTCACGCCCCAACATCGTGCAGCCCGCCTCCAGTGGTGTCGCGACAGGCGTGAATGGAGGGACGAATGGAGACGTGTCGTCTTCAGCGATGAGAGTCGCTTCTGCCTTGGTGCCAATGATGGTCGTATGCGTGTTTGGCGCCGTGCAGGTGAGCGCCACAATCAGGACTGCATACGACCGAGGCACACAGGGCCAACACCCGGCATCATGGTGTGGGGAGCGATCTCCTACACTGGCCGTACACCACTGGTGATCGTCGAGGGGACACTGAATAGTGCACGGTACATCCAAACCGTCATCGAACCCATCATTCTACCATTCCTAGACCGGCAAGGGAACTTGCTGTTCCAACAGGACAATGCACGTCCGCATGTATCCCGTGCCACCCAACGTGCTCTAGAAGGTGTAAGTCAACTACCCTGGCCAGCAAGATCTCCGGATCTGTCCCCCATTGAGCATGTTTGGGACTGGATGAAGCGTCGTCTCACGCGGTGTGCACGTCCAGCACGAACGCTGGTCCAACTGAGGCGCCAGGTGGAAATGGCATGGCAAGCCGTTCCACAGGACTACATCCAGCATCTCTACGATCGTCTCCATGGGAGAATAGCAGCCTGCATTGCTGCGAAAGGTGGATATACACTGTACTAGTGCCGACATTGTGCATGGTCTGTTGCCTGTGTCTATGTGCCTGTGGTTCTGTCAGTGTGATCATGTGATGTATCTGACCCCAGGAATGTGTCAATAAAGTTTCCCCTTCCTGGGACAATGAATTCACGGTGTTCTTATTTCAATTTCCAGGAGTGTATTCACCTTACTTGTGAACCAATCTAGGAAAAAATATCCAGTATTTTAAATAACTGATTTTTGTTCTCCCTTTTGTTTAGTACTGAAACAAATTAGGTCAGGCGACTCACAGTTAAGAAATATGAACGACTTATTCTACATAACTTAATGGTGCTCTTAATGCGACGGTTTTGTGTTGTGAAGCAGTTGCCCCTACAGTGAAGTTTGTATGTGTGGTAGGAAATATAAGTAATTTACATAAAATATTTAATGACAATTTCTGTCATTTATATTTAACAGTTTTGGAAGCGCAGAGGATTTTCAATCACTGTGATGTTCAATTTGCTGGGTTAAGACAACATAAGGCTAATATCAGTTTGCATATCGTTTGCGCGTTGAGTACGTTAGTGTGTCAGGCAGATAGCACTCTCCACTGCCGAGTTAGAAACGGCATGGTGAGACGCACTTTAATGTACAAGTTATTGTTGTAACTATCATTTTGCGCTCACCAATTCCCTCGCTTACATTCTCTTTTAGCAGCGGCAGCCTTGCTAGCGAGAAATTTATATTTTGTATTTAATTTCGGGGTTTCTTTTTTTCTGAAGGATAGTGTGTGTGAAGACGAAAGAAAGTGCGTGTGGAGATATTTTGTGTATATAGGGAGTATATGTGTTTATTATATTTTTCTTAGCTTCTGGTCGTCGAGCAATAAATTACATTTGCGTTCTCTCAGAGTACGAGACGCGCACATCGCTCTCGTTCGAGAGACACTAGAAAAATTACGCCAGACTGAAGTCCAGTAGAGACGGAAACAATTAGTGTTGAATTTCCTGAGGGGAGGCAGTGGCAAGAGTTGCCGTGTCTGAAACCCAAGGAAGCTATCACGTTTACGAGCAGAACGAAAATTGGCTGATTGACGAGAGTAAAACGAACGTTGCGCCGAGCACTTCGCTACCTGGAGCTATGGGAGACATGCAACTATGCGCTAAACGGTGGTTAACGAGAACAGCAACAGCAGAAGCATATAAATCAAGAGCAGAAGCAGATCGGCAAAAGGCTGAAGCAGAGAGAGCAAAGGCTGAAGTGGACAGAAAATGGTTCAAATGGCTCTGAGCACTATGGGACCTAACATCTTAGGTCATCAGTCCCCTAGAACTTAGAACTACTTAAACCTAACTAACCTAAGGACATCACACACATCCATGCCCGAGGCAGGATTCGAACCTGCGACCGTAGCAGCAGCGCGGTTCCGGGCTGAAGCGCCTATAACCGCTCGGCCACCACGGCCGGCTAAGTGGACAGAGCAAGAGCCGATGCAGAGAGGGAAGAAGTGAAGAAAGAAAGGACGAAAACAGTTGCGGAAGAATATTTGCAGATTTAGAAAGGAGAAGCGAATTTTGTCTCAAGATTGCCTAAGATAGGTTACTCCTGGGTCAGGAAAAAAAGATTGCAAACGACTGAAAGCAGTAATGAAGAATTTGCACAAGGAGTGCAATATTTTGAGGACCGGCCAGTTTCGGAAGCGACCGAGACGGTGCAGTTCGTTGAAGCGGAACAGTTTGTTTCAATGAAACACAATATAGAATATTTGAAAAGAGAAACTGAGCAACTGCAGAGCCGCTTTTAAAAGTATGAAATAGTAGGAATATTGTGGGCCGGGATTCACAGTCCAGTAGAGCGGCGTTATCCGGTATGGAGAGAGCTTCTGTTAGAGGAGGAAGAGAAGGAGATTAATGATTATAACGTCTAGTCGACATCGAGGTCATTAAAGACAGGCTCTATTCGAGGAGCGTGTACGGTGTCGGGGGTCGTGTCTAGGTACGAGAGCTCATTTGACAAAAGACGTTACGAAAGGTTTTAATGTGCAGTGTACGAGCGGGGACCTTCGTTTCGCAACTAGCATGGCCCAGTCTGAAAAATATCCCTCGCAACGAAGCGTTTCCAGTTGTGTGACATTTACTTTCGCGAAGTTCTTGGGTAGAATAACTGAATAATCCGTATAATTGGTGAGCAAATCCTATTGTTATTATTATACTCGATGCCAACAGAGCGAAAACGAACATTCACTGGTGTACAGAGGAACGACGTCAAGGCTATCAGATTAATTCTGTTTGACCAGGGAGAGGAGAGGGGAGAGGGCGAGGAATACGACTAGCGCCAATACGAAAGCGGTTGGAGTAGCGAACGTACGAACACAAATGTAGAGGGAAATAGTGAATGCAGTAGAGGCCATACTTCAAAGTAGAGGGCGCATGGCAAAAAGCCGCAGCCGTTTCAGGAAGAGACGTCACAGAAATCAGGGAATATCGGCGCTGCCGATGGAGAAAACGGAGCCGTTGGAATGAAAGAATTACGGGATCGTGCTCCAGGCCGCAGCCCGCAGTTCTGATCTGATTGTGGAGCAGATAACGAATGTAGACGAGGGCCGGATTTGCATTCGTAATGTATTGGAATATGGCTGAAATCAGAAATGACTTTTCGGCCGTGACGGAGAGCGCCGAAAGGACGGTGTGTACGATAATAGAAATAAGTGTTTACCTTAGTATGTTCCGAATGTTGTTTCTTTTTTTATATTTCCTCTTTGTAGTGTTTTTGTCTATGTTAGGTTAAGATATGCATTTAGTTGCTTTGCTGGGCGTATATTTTACGCTCTTCGCTTGTGGTTTGGGAGAGTTTCTGTATGTTTGTGTAGGCACGCATCGTTGCTTTTGTTCTTAAGGCCGTTTGATGGAGATCCTTTCATTGTCTGAAAGCTAATACATGTTTCCGGCTGTTATAGATGAAGTATTGTAACGGCTAGTTTCAAGTAAGTACAAAAAAGCGTTTTTGTTTTCCTTTTTCTTTACAACCCTTCAGTCTATCCAAATTATTTCGTCTTAAGTGAAAGAGAAAACGTGGTATTAGTTTTACTATTTGAAATGATCTCTATTCAGAATAAATAAGAACGGTTTCCACTGCCAAAACAAAGTAACCAACTGAGAAAAAGATCAAGTTAGTTGTTTAATGAACTCGAAAAGAATAACTGATTGTTCACCCCTCCTCCCCTAAATCTTATGTCTAAAGATACGGTCGGTACCCTAATTCTAAAATCGATTCGTGTAACAGGCTGTTTACAGTTGTAGTTGCAGTAAGGTTGGTTCGGCAAGGGTGACTAAGTTTATTTGTGGCATTTACGAAACAAGTCGCTAGGGTGACAACGAGAAGCTTAACACACGTTCTCTGAACATAAAGTTCTCCTGTGGCATTAAGAAACACGCACGGCTATTTCCCCTGAACGTTCACTCGCAGCTGTAATATACTTTTAAATCACGTCAAAGAGTTTTCTCCCGTCAATCAATGCATAAAGGACATGCCCTTCCGAACTCCATTAATTAGTGGTAAAGATCAGCAGTTTTCACTAACTGAGCACTTCCGAACTCTCATAACAATAAAACACTGCTTTTAATATGGAAGTACATTTAAAATATCAGTATGGGATGAAAATAGTTAGTTTTGACTGATAATTTGTTAATGATGGCACGGAGCCCCATACACAGAATTACTGTACTGAAGTAGCCCCTGACAGACGATTGGAAACTGCGTTACATGTCTCATTGCACTGTTTCAGTGGATCTGGGTATTTTCTTCATGAGCAAACTTAATTTCGATATCAGGAGGGAGTTATATGAATGTATTTGGCATGAAAGACTGTAATTTTATGGAACATTTGTCATTGGTGGGAAGGAGTACCACACAGACCATCACTGTAGCCCTGACAGACGTTTGGGATCTACACTACACACACGTTATTCCATTACACCGCCGCATGAATGGGTATTTTCTTCGTAATCAAATTACATTATGATATCAGGATGGGAGTCTATATTCCATAGAAGTGTGTGGGATTGGGTGGATAACTGACTGTCATGAGCACGTTAAATTTCAGAAATCGTTATGCGATATAAACGCGTACATGTGGCGTGGAAGACTGTAGTTTCAATGAAACATCACACACACACACACGCACACACACACACACACACACACACACACACACACACACACACACACATACATACGCAGACACACAGCTTTACTGTACTGACATAGGACTGACACAGAATTGGAAACTGTAGAACAGTACTTTGCATGTAAATGATTTTTGTAGGCTTTGACTTCCACATTTATTGCATTTGAAACCTGTACTCCGTAACCCAAAAAAAGGAAGCAAAATGTTAAATTACAAGTCAACTCTGTGTTGGCGATGTTTAACATTTCTGGTACGTGCGGTGCGGTGAAGAAACAACGTGTTCCGCAGTACGATAGGGATGACTGTGTGGAGTATGGAAGTTTATCGTTTTGCGTGTTTTTAAGGTGCCATTACACTGTGCAGTATTTGTTTGAATCTAGACACTGTAAATATTCGCATGCCATCCTGGCAGTTAAGACACTTTGAAAGGAGTCTACTGGGGCACACTTGTATGTGGCACCCTAATATGATAGTAATATAAACTAAAATGAAATTATGATATTTTAAACGATGCATGTCTCTGATAGGCTTCATAATGCGGATCGCTGACTGTGCACGACTGCAGAGCCAAAGACACTGCTACTGGTCTGAGACTTAGTGTTGGAGTGAGAGAGCACTGGGCGCAAAGTTGCAGGTAGCTGTCTGTGAGTGAAAGAGGATAGAGTAGGCAGTTTTTGTGGTGTGCTTTGTGAAGCCACCAAGTGTTAGATTAATGTAGGAATTACGAGAGCATGGAAGCAGACGTCTTCATGCAAGCAAGGTAAAGATGTAACTAATTACGATTTTCGTTTTGGCAGCCCCTTAGTATAGATGAGTTGGTTGATAATTTGTAATTGTTGAGTAACCACAGAATTTACGTAAACTGATTTTATAAAAAGGATAGTTAGATATTTCACTTTTGTAATATTTCTAAGGTTTGTTAACAGGCCTATATGTAATTTGATGATTTGCATTTATGCTGGTTTAATGAGGTTAGATAATACTTGCTGTATAAATCTCATTGTTCGTGAATCATTTAGTAAATATGATGTATTTTTCTGACCAATGTAAATTCAATTGTCAAATGTTTTTGAAAAGCCAAACTTAACTTGCAGTATAATTTCGCAAAAGGACTTCAGTGTTAGTAATTCACCACAGTCAGTACTGCCTCCCTGTCCAGGTGATACGTTTTTCAGAGGCGTTGGAGTTTTTCTCAAATGCTTCCATTTATCAGCCACAATAATTTCATGTGCATTTCAAAATATTACGGCCAGTATTGTACACCGCTGAGCCGCACACCGCTGAACCAGTAGCTAGCCTTTGTTTTAATGAAAGACCATTATATATCGCGTTCCACTGTTGCTGCTTTAGAGGTAAGAAAATTTCATTTATTTATTATGTCCACAGGGACCAAAGTTATCCGTTTTGAACAGGATTAGAGGAGTCAGTGCCTAAGGGGCTGAATGTATTTTGCAGTGTGACTGTATTTCATTATTGGTATTGGGAGTTGCATTGCCAAATCAAGTTCGAATAAAGTTTTTGCTAACAATAACACAGAGTAAGCACACCACTTGCACTTACAACACGCTACACGATAATTCGAGTTTAGTACCCAGTCCACAGCTCAGACATTCATTCAACGTAATCGTAAAGTTCTTCTTCTTAAACGAACGTCACACTAGAATATTAAAGAACATTACAATTTCTGTGTCATAATCACCGTAATTAAAAATGAGAATTACCACTTTACACTAAAAAGATTTGAAGACCTAGGTAAACATGAATTAAGCCTTCCATCTTCCCTATAAGTTGTGATAATTGTCGTGACAGTTTTTCCCTTTAAATGTCTGATGTAAACAAAATGTGCACCAAAGTGAACAGTTTACTTACGTAAGGGTCATTACATTAGGTTAGCGCAAGTGGACAATTTATTTACTTAAGAAGAAAAATGCCACCCATTGAGCAAGAACTGGTAAACGCCCATTACTGAGAGCCGGTGTGCTGTCCAACATGGACGTGATTTTAAGCCAGTTTCCCACATCCCACTACGTGAATACTGGGCTGGTACCAAGTCCCTCCTTACTCACACGATTCGGACACATTTAGAAAAATATCGACCACTTTCACAGGAATGGCACTATACCCAGACTGATGAGGCACAGACGTGACGTGTCAGGGGTAGCGAGGTGGCGTCAGGAAGGGCATTTGGCCACCCCTTAATCTAACAAAGCCAAATCCGTTGATGACTATGCTGACCGTGCACCGACGCGGGAGAAACGAACATGAAGAAGAAAAAGAATACAAGTATAAATCTCAGGACGGACTTCTGAGCAGACATACGACTCAGTAATGATTCAACTGGGGAAGCGAGTGGGGAATGAATTCTCATCCTAGCAACAACGGAGTAAGTTTTGAAAGAATGGGTGTGAAGCAGCTGCGAGAGGGCGCGACACGGCGGTCAGCCATCGTTACTTGTTTTTGACAGCTGTCAGCTTTCGCCTCCTGTGTTCTGTGGCTCTGTGGCGATATCCTGGGCAGCTCGGCTAGTTCCTTCTGGCGCACTGGTCGCCTTAATGCCACAAGTATGGCATGCTCGGGCAGTGACTAATATCTCGTAGCTGTGTCTGTGCTCCTGGCGACATCTGTCTGCGGTAATTGTCTCACAAAAGCACTATCAGTGTAATATTTGGAGGCGGAAGTCAGGCAAGGAAATGGAGTCAGATGCTTAAATATTGGTGCATTACACAGCAACGTAAATTCAAAAAAATGGTTCAAATGGCTCTGAGCACTATGGGACTTAACATCTGAGATCTTCAGTCCCCTAGAACTTAGAACTACTTAAACCTAACTAACCTAAAGACATCCATGCCCGAGGCAGGATTCGAACCTGCGACCGTAGCAGTCACGCAGTTCGGGACTCGTGTGCCTAGAACCGCTCGGACACCACTGCTGGCCAACTTCAATTCGTTCAACATTGAGTGGAACATACGTTGCGCAACACATTAAAGGGTCGCTTTTTCAAAACGCCGTAAATGTCTCCTATTGCGACGCTTAAATTTGAAATTTCGCTCAATACGTGCCTAATGGTGCAAAAGCGTGGCGCCCTGCGTCTGCCTCGACGACGCTTCGAACAGCAATGTCTTGACAGATGCGAAAAAGTGGTTAGAGCTCCGACGTTCATGTGACGTGTAAGATGGGTTTCAGGCACTCCTCTGCTCAGAATCGAAACGAAAAGATGTGAGTGGGTAACGTTAACGGCGGGGCGTCAATCAACCCACCCGTTTCCTTATGGCGTCGGTTCCCACTTATTTCGCTCTCGAAAACGACAGTTCTCACTGCGATCAGCAACAGGACGACGTTGTTGACAAAGTTTGACACTTCTGATACCGCCCGAATTTTCAGCCTTAGTCTGACGACGTTGCAGGGCTTCACCCACTATGAACGTGACTGACGGCAATTTTTGCTCTCGTATACACACACAATGGAACCAGCACGGACCTTGAATGTCATGAAAGCAGCAAGGGTGCTAATGTGTTTCCAGCCCTCCTGTGTTGCAACCTCCCGTGGCATGATGTCTGGGGCTGATGGGGACGGAGTGGTGGCCGGGCGGGGGGGGGGGGGGGGGGAGGGAGAGGGCTGGGCTGCGAGTTGAGACATGCGTGAAGGAAGCGGCGAAGGATGCCTCTAAATACCTCCAATTTGCTAGTTAGACAACACCCTCAGTGGCACCTGTCCATATCTATTGAGAATTTAGTAACGTGCCTTTACAGAGAGAACCTGCCAAGTAGTTCCACGTGCCTCCAGGCAGGCAACTGACATAAAATAGATGTCAAGTTATTGCCTACTTACAGACACTGTGACATCTCCTGGCAAGACATTTACAAAATCGGTGTAATCTATGTGACTAAAGAAACATTTATCTGTATTATTATTATTTCATTTCTGCATGAACGATTGTCTATTATATAGGGAGTCTGTAAAAAAAGGAAATAATCATTTTTCATTTTGTATTTGTGCAATATTTATGTATCTATATTTGGCAAACAATGTTTTTGATCGGCGGGAGTGGAAATCTAAACAGACAATGATAATTGAAGAAATTAACAAAGATATTTATTAGCGTTCTGAATTGATTATAAAGAGCGGAGGCTTAAATGTTACTCTCTCTGTCTTCTTGTAGCCGTTACAGTAGTAAGAGCCTGTGACTCTCGCTTGAATACTTGGTTAGCTTTCTTTTGTTCTTTGTTCGTGAAAGATGCCATTGGAGGCTGATGTATAAAAAAGGTGTGTACTTTGAATTTTCGTTGATTTTTGAATACAGAAATTGTTAAAAATACTCGTAATAATTTATTGCTAGCAGACCCAGTATTTCATTCCACATTTTTAGCCGTTTTCAGCATATTTAGAATTTTTCATGAAGCAGAGCTGCGCCGCGATCGCGGGAGCCGCTGCCGCGGCACATTCAAAATATAATTGAATGAAAGCAGTTTCCCGCATTTAAGCGGACACGTAATGGTACATTAAAATTATTTCTTTCAGCTTCTCGAAGACATCAGAGGAGAATTGTGGATTTTATTATGTAATTTTCAGGTACATGGGCAACCGCTATTACAATCTCAGTTACGTAAATAATTTACGTATATCAGAGTGGCAAAACTTTACTTGAGTGATATCAAAGTCTGCTGTGCTGAAACCTGTTTTGGCTAATAACAATATTAAAATCAAATTCCATTTTTCGTTCCATGCTCTCGTGTTAGTCTTGGCAATCAATAGTGTTCATGTTAAAAAATCCACTGCAGCTTTTATGTTAAGCGAACATATCATACTGTAACTTTTGTGCCTTTAAATAAGAGTAACTTTCAGTGCATTTCAGTGATGGAAATAGAGAAGGTTATGTTCAATTTCATAATTAGTTACAGTAGTGATACCGTGTTCCGTTTCTAACAGGCCCGATCAAGATTACGTGAAAATAGTTTGCAAATTAAAAATCACACGTTCACAGCAGGATATCTTTTAGTGTTGTGTGTATCCCCACATAATGGGTCGAGGTGCACAAAGTTAAAGTTTTTCAACAACAGAAACTAATAGTGAGAATTGCATGTTTTCTTATGTGCTCGCAACAATAAGCAATATACAGAAACTGCATATAAAACCAAAAAGTGCGCGGTGGGAGGACGCGACAACACCTAGGGCTACTTCGTTGTTTTTCTCTGTAAAGACACATTTTTAAAATTCATACATATTATAAAAATGAATGTATGTATGTGTATGTTCCACATATGTATATGTTTCACAGCTGCTCCTAAACCACTGCACCGATTTCAACCAAACTTGGTACACGGGTTCCTAACAGTCAGGCAACAATCGCTCTCTGTGTGAAAACCACCTACCTGTCATAGTTCTGGAGATTGTATAGAAAACTGGCGCATCATGCATGACTTAAATTTATTACTTCTGTGCTGTTTACTCTATTCCCAATAAATTTCGCAGACAGGATCCACATATGCCGCTGAGTGTACCTATGCAAATACATCATTGCACGACACAGTTGAAGAGATAAGACGTCATAAAAAGTGCGACGCGGGAAAAATTGGCACGATCCTGTACGAAGACTTAATACATTAATTCTTTACTACTAAGATACTCCTACAGTCGAGTCAACGCAGGGATATCCCTGACACATGGTAGCGCTTTTGACAGCTTTCAACTGCGAAGCACAAACGGCTGTAGGCGATAACAACAGCTGTTTATAGATCTATACAGAGGTGTTGCCATAGAGACACTCACAAAAGCGCGTTGTAGACACGCGAAGTAGCTGCAGTGATACACTTGTACTTCATGCATACTTACTTCTCTGTACGATTGTTTCATAATATCAAAGGTGTTTTCACGAATACCTGGAAATGAATTTTTTTCAGTATTACCCTACAAACGCCTGCCGCGGTGGCCGTGCGGTTCTAGGGACTTCAGTCCGGAACCGCGTGACTGCTACCGTAGCAGGATCGAATCCTGCCTCGGGCATGGATGTGTGTGATGTCCTTAGGTTAGTTAGGTTTAAGTAGTTCTAAGTTCTAGGGGACTGATGACCTCAGAAGTTAAGTCCCATAGTGCTCAGGGCCATTTGAACCGTACAAACAGAGTTCATTTTTTCTTCTCGTTTTAATATAAAACTGGCAAAATGAATACCCGGGCAATACCGGGTTTGTCAGCAAGTTCTCAATAAGTGTGGACGTGTGCCACTGATGGTGTTGTCGCACTTGGGGATCTTAGAGAGAGAATTTGTCGTTTTCTTCGAGCATGTCTCCATGTCGCAACCCCCTGTGGTCACGCCATAGGAGGGTGCAAAACAGGAGGGCTGAAAATGCAAAAGCATCTTTCGCTCCTTTCGATCGCTTTCAAATTTCTTCAGATGGTTTTGAACTGTTTCTAGAGGCTCCAGGCTGTACACGAGAGCAAAAATCGCTGTTGCGCTGCGTACTAAAGACACGCGATAACCTTCATAGTGGATGCAGTCACACAACGTCGTCAGGGAAGGGTTGGGCCGTCCGGGGGTGGCAGCAGTGTCAAAGCTTGTCAACAATGTCACCATGTTACTCATCGCAGTGTGATCTGCCGTTTTCGACCGCGAAATGTGTGGGAACTGACGCCCCAAGGAAAGGGGTAGGTTGATAGACACCCTTAATATTACACATGAAATGTGCGTGACAAGGGTTGTGACGGCCTTTCCATCGTGTGACAGGTTGTAACCTCCCCACAAAAATTTTAAAAGTCAATAATAGTGAAATTGTAACCTCCCAGCAAGAATATGAAAGTCAATGTTAAGTGAAATGTTGTCTTCCCACAAAACTGAATAATAAAAAATGAGCCAAGCGTAACCTCCTTGCAAAATTAAAGAATAATAATGGCCCAAATGTAAAGTCCCCACAAAATTAACGTTAAGATGATTGCTTATTAAACCCACAATAATGTTAATTAAATACTGAACCAAGAACTGTATGTAACATCTTAACACAAATAATTAAACCTGATAAATTTTATAAGGGCAGCTGCGCTGACCTTCGGCCCTGTGAAATAATTAAACCAAAATTCTTACCTCAGTAAAACTGCATCTATATCTGCTCTTATTTTTCGGCACAGCTCCGTGCAATGCTGGCCCATATTTAATTCTGATTCTTGGAGGAAATGCATAGTAAATATTCTTTAAATTGAAATGATTACTTTTCTTTAAAAGATTTACTTTATAAAAAAAAATTATTATTGGGGCATCATTTTTTGAACAAATTAATTACAATTAACATACGTTATTAGCTGAGCGCAATGCTGCTTCATTACCTTCTACAATAATATACATATCGTCCACCACATTCCTGACCAGACTCGTGGGCAGAGCACACCGCGGACGCATGCCGACTCGCCACACACAACTGTATCCGACTTCTACTACAGACAGAGTACAACTCGCAACTGTTCCTGCCGACTCGGTACACGCAACTGTACCAGAGTGCTACTACTCTCCAACTGTCGACTTGCGCGGTCAAGCGCAGACTAGCAACGATAAATAACTCTCTGGTCAGAGATTCTGTCATGTCTCGCCATCGCTGGTAATGATTACATATGAAACGTACGCGTTTCATAACCCTCCACTGGGGGGGTCAAAAATTTGGCAGCGATGGTGAGTCATGTGGACTTGCCATGAGCAACAAATTTTTTCTTAACTAGTTAACTTTACAATTACAGAATATATACACATATATATAGGTGTAGAACATGAAGTAAATATAGTGCACATGCACCGAGTACAGAACATATCAGACAATGACAAAATATATATACAATGAGTAGAAATCATGTTAACAAAATGACAAAAATGCACATGCACTGTAGTTCAGAATATATCATCAAATCACAAAATGTATATACAATGAATACAAATCATATTGATAAATGACAAAAGTGCACACGCACTGTAGTACAGAATATATCATCAAATCACAAAATGTATTAATAAATGACAAAAGTGCACACGCACTGTAGTACAGAATATATCAGAAAACCACAAAATGTATACGTAATGAGTACAAATGGTATAAAGTGCACGCGCACTGAAGTAGTGAACATATCAGGAAATCACAAATGTATAGGCAACGAGTACAAATCATATTGAGAAATGACAAAAGTGCACACGCACTGAAGTACTGAACATATCACGAAATCACAAATGTATAGGCAACGAGTACAAATCATATTGAGAAATGTCAAAAGTGCACACGCACTGAAGTTCAGTACAAAACATATTAACAAATGGCAAAAGTGCACACGCACTGTAGTTCAGAACATATCAGCAAATCACAAAAAATGTGTATGCAAAGAGTAGAAAACCTGTTAACAAAATGACAAAAGTGCACATGCACTCGAGTTCAGAACATATTTGCAAAATCACAAAAAAATGTGTAGGCCATAAATGCAAATCATGAGAACAAAAATGATTTTTAATATGTTACAAGAATTAGGATAGGAAAGGGAAGGATTGCGTCATGGTTGTAGCACTTTAGGTTGCACGCAGCTGCACTGAAAGTCCATATCTTTCTACAGAAGTACAACACCGAGTGAGGCAATCTACAGTTCTTTTCCCAGAAATATTAATCAGCGTAGCCAAGACACTGAAATGCCGTAGTATTATTCCATGTTATCCTTTTGGCAGTACATTAGGTACACCAAACATTGGGATCATAATAGCATCTCATCGCTCATTGTGGTGGACAGCATGTCGTGTCAACACCACGTTCTTGTCTGTTACAGCAACGTAGAATTAGTGCAAAAACCAAAGATAGTGCTCCATGATCATGAGGATATACAGGACAAACGGATATTGCAGTAATTCCAGGTAATTAGGTTAGAAGGTGAAGGACATTAAGTCACATACTAGTCTTCATTGAGAATTACACTAGTAATGGGTGGCACTCATCGCCTAGTCATTGAACATTTCTGTACCATGTACGTAGTATTACAGAATAATGTTCATGAGTAACTTTACAGAGAACATGGGCATTCATTGCCTAATTACAATCATCAGAAGTCATTTACACAGAACATAGGCACTCATTGCCTAATTACCATCAGAAATCATTTACAGAGAACCTTGGCATTCATTGCCCAATTACAATCATCAGAAGTCATTTACACAGAACATTGGCACTCTTTGCCTAATTACCATCAGAAATCATTTACAGAGAACATTGACATTCATTGCCCAATTACAATCATCAAAAATCATTTACACAGAACATTGGCACTCATTGCCTAATTACCATCAAAAATCATTTACAGAGAACATTGGCATTCATTGCCCAATTACAATCATCAGAAGTCATTTATACAGAACATTGGCACTCATTGCCTAATTACCATCAGAAATCATTTACAGAGAACATTGGCGTTCATTGCCCAATTACAATCATCTGATGTCATTTACAGAGAACATGAGTTAATAAATGGCATAATTAATTTAATTATAGTCAACATTGTCTTCATAGTTCATCTTATTACATTAATCAGTGGCATTCATTTGCCATTTACAAAGCATTTTTTGTGCTAGCAATGCATTGCGTTGGGTTCGATAATTAATAACAATAGTTGCTTTTAAGTTATTACTACAAATGAAGATGTGTAACGTCATTCATCATGAGTCAGCTGTATCAATATTATGAAACAAGTAGAGTATATGTAATCACATTCATAAATGACATGGGTTTAATGAACAACTGCTTATAGTACATTAATTTCATGAATAATTTCTCCTGCAAAATATACAAAAATGGTTTATTAGACTGAAGGAAGAAACGCATTTTATGCTGAAAAGTAGTGAACTTCGAATTAACAGGTAGTGAAATGTGTATAAAATGTGTTCTCTAACTGTCCTTTCCAAAACCTTCAGTCATCATACTATGCAATACAACACATACTGTCAAAACGAACTGCGACAAATACTTAAATAACTACATAGCATAAATACATTAACTTCAACATCATCCTCATCTGTAAAGAAAAAACTTCATTATCCATCACTTCATTATCATAACTCCATTATTATCATCACCTGTAAAGAAAACTTCATTATCCATATTAGCATATTCTTCATCATTATTCATCACCATTCAAAAATCACTTCATTATTCATTACACAACTATTCCTTATTTCTAGCATATTTCCTCACTAAAACTAAGATGTGAAGTTCTGTCTGACAGCCTGCATCAATCGCTTCGTATTCTGAAAGAAAAAATTAGTTAAGACTGCTATTCTACGATGTGTATAGTATATTCTTGTTAATGCTTGTTAATTCTGATCCATTTACTCTTCCTCATAAGGTTTTTGCATCTTCTTTCGTTTATTTCGTAGGTGAAATTCCCATTTCTGTTTAATTTATTTCCTTTACACGTTATTTCTTTCTGAAAATGATGAACAAAGATTAATGTCTTGCATTTAATTCATATACCCATTACATAAAAACTGGTTTATAGTGATATAATTAAGCATACAGCATAGCATGACAGAAAACGTATTATGTCAAAAAATATAGAAAGTGTTCAGATGCAAAAATGTACACAGAATATCATAATGCAGCAGCAAAAAATGTAAAAGTAGTCACGATGTTGAGATATCGTAGGGCAAAAATGTCAAAGTCAACTGGTGTTTGCTATATCTTAACTATTTCATAATGCATACAAACAAACAGGAAAACAATCATACATACATAAAAAAATGGAAAATGTGCACGGTCTGATGTGTAACGACAAGAAAAGCGACCTGCTAACCTTACCTTGCCGGGCACTTGCGAAGAAAAAAATACGATAATCATCAGTAAGTGTTCATGTGAATGTAATTGCATAAGTGGTCATAAAAAATTAGGAAATGGCATTACAGTGTGATAAATCATAAAGTATTTTCATTCAATAAAAGGTTTGACGTTCGACACGTGATGCTTTCCTTTCGATTTTCTGGTTCTCAAAGTTTCGACGTGTACAACATTGGGGTGAGGAATGCTGCGAATCCGATATGGACCTGCGTATAGAAGTTCAAATTTATTGCATCTACCTTTTACTTTGTTGGATAAATAGTGTGTTCGTACTAATATCTTCTGTCCAACGTGAAAGTCACGGCGTATACAAACCTGTTGTCTTCTCCGGCGCTCTGCGGCACGATTGATGTTATTTAGCGCAATGTCAATTATTTCATGGTGTCGTAGTCGACGAGATGTAGGAAAGCTTACTAATTCTTTAATTTTGTTATGTGGTTCAACATTTTTCAGTATAACAAACGGAGATAGCATAGTGGATTCATTTGGTATGGAATTAATTACATCTTGGAATGAGTGTATGTGTGTGTCCCAATAAATATGTTTTTTTATGGCAGTAAATTCTACACAGTTTACCAATTTCTTTCATTATTCGTTCACAAGGGTTCGAAGAAGCATGGTACCTGGATATATATATATCGCAGAAATGTTTCTAGCTCGTAACATACGTGTCCATATAGCAGATCGAAACTGTGATCCATTGTCGGAAATCACTTTCAACACATGCCCTACATGAAATAGAAAATGTTTTACAAATGCCTTAGAAAAACTGTTTTAGCAGTAGCTTTGCGTAACGGAGTGAAGGTAACAAATTTTGAAGTGAGTTCAACAGCGACAAAGATGAAGTAAAAACCTCTATTAGTTCTGGGAATCGGACCAAAAATGTCTACAGCGGCCATGTCTTAATTTAACAGGAACAATAGGATGTAATTGAGGAATATGTGAAGTCGTGTCTGATTTAGCTTTCTGGCAGATTTTACATGACGCTATAACTCGTCGTATACGTTTCTCCATGTTGGTAAAATAACAGTTCTGTCTCAGTATAAGAAAACATTTTCTAGCTCCGTAATGTGAGTAACTTAAATGAGTATACCAGATTAATTTGTTAACAAGTTCATCAGGAATGCATAATAACCAATTGTTGTTGTCAGGATGAGAGCGGCGAAACAGAATGTCATTGCGTACAGTGTAATGGTTTCTAATCGTAACATTATTCCTATCTTACCAGAGGTGTTTAATCTCTTTCCACACGTTGTCTTTATTCTGCTCTTGTGCTATGTCTTGTAATGACGACGAAATAAAATTTTCAAATGCAACTTGTTGAATGTACATGACGCTGAAATTTGCTTTGCAGAAGTTGGTTGCGATGTCTTGCTGATTGTTGCTGAGAGAACGAGATAGTGCGTCTGCTACAACATTTTGTGTGCCGGGAATGTGAACTATTGTAAAATTAAATTCCTGCAAATAGAGTTTCCATCTACTTAATCTGTCGTGTGTAAATTTAGCCGAAAGTAAAAATTGTATCGCTCTGTGGTCTGTGTAAACGGTAGTAGGTCTTCCATAAAGAAAGTGCCGAAATCTCGTAAAAGCCCAAACAACACATAATGTTTCCAGTTCTGTAACGGAATAATTTCGTTCAGCAGGTGACAGAATGCGACTTGCAAATTCGATGTTTTTAATTACTGTTGAGCCATCTTCTTCAATTTCCCGAAAAATATGTACGCCTAAAGCGGTGTTAGAACTGTCGGTAGCAATAGAAAAATTTCTGGTAAGATCTAGGTGCGATAAAAGTAGTGCATTCAACAAAGCATGTTTCAGATAACGTTTTCGTGAACAAGATTCTGCGTGTCAAAAGTATTGCTTACGTTATTGGAATATGCAATCTGTACTGTATCTGGTCAAATTCTATCTGACTGTGTTATTATTTTCGGGAGGATGCTGTGGCATTTCAACTATTTGTACTGTTCTATTATTTCTTCCTGACGTATTACACTCTGGATGATACCCACTGTCTGGTTCATTCTTGTTGCTGATGTTCTTGCTGCTGATGAGACCGACTGTTATTATACGTACGCTGAAAATCGTGCTCACTATTTTTACGTTTGTCGTGATAGTCATTCCTATACGGTGCATTGCGATAGGAATTGAAATAGTGTGTTTTCTGTACGTAGTTATTTCCTTGTTGCTGTGCGCTACCATATGTTGGAGCTGAGACTATACGTGCACGCGGCGAAACATTGAAGTTTGGTTGACCTTGTAGACTGCATTGTTGGTTAGGTATGCTAACCGGCTGGCTTTGATGCTATTGCGGAGAAAAACGTCTATTGTTACCAGAATGTGTTTATGACTGCTGAAAATTTTGTACATACTGATGATTAAAATTTTCTCTGATATTAAAATTACGCTGGTAGTTCTGAAGTGCCTAATGAAAATTGTCACTTTCGGTAAAATTTGTCGTATCGGGTTTTCTTGACTCATTTCTTAATCCTAGGTAGAGCAATAGTTAAAGAGCTGTTTTGATAGATATAAAGGATAGTAGAAGAAAAGGCAGCAGTGCAGAAAACTAAAGATGAAACAGCACTACTACAGCTCGGGGCCCTATGCACGCTACGGCACATATTCATTAAAGCGTAATGAATCCCCAGAGGTCTATTACGCGCTGCAAATACATTTCAGCTTTTGCGTTACAGGCATTGGCGGTAAAAATTCAGAAGCAAATTGTTGTATCCATGCTAATTGTAGTTTCTGCATTACACGCAATGCTGTTGAAAATACAAAAGCAAATTGTCGTTTCCAGTTCAAAGCGTGTACCTGTGCTCTGTCATTAAGTTCCTTAGATTTTCTTACGGATAAAAATTGTTCGTAATCAACGTTATCGTCTCTGAATTTGAGAACACGTTCAGGTTTGTGTGAGAATCTGTTTGTCTGTGTCATTTCGGATTTCAAGTTGCGTAGTTTTTCAGATTTTAAGTCACGTAGCTTTTCGGATTTTAAGTCGCGTAGTCTCTGTAAATTGCTTAAGTTACACAGGCTGTGAGAGTGCGACAAACGTTCAGAATGTGCCGCACGCTGTGACGCGTTAGCAACTGAAATATTTTTCAGTTCTGTTACTTTAATACTTTAGTCAATTTGGCTGATCTCTTGTTCAAATTTCTTATCGTTTTCCGTATCCAGCCTGTGTGACAGTTCTGGTGACTTTAAATTAAACTCGTCGTGTAACTGTGCTCTGTCATTTTCAAATACTTTAGATTTTTTTACGGATAGGAATTGCTCGTGATCAACGTTGTCGTCTCTGAACGCGTGAACAGGTTCACGATTGCATAAGAATTTATTTGTCTCTGTCACTTCGTATTCTAGGTCACGTAGTTTCTGTAAATTGCCTAAATGACACTGGCTATGTGAGTGTGACAAATGCTCGCAACGTGGCGTATTCTGTGACGTATTAGTGACTGAAACACTTTTCATTTCTGTCACTTTAATACGTTCGTCAATTTGGTTGTTCTGTTGTTCATATTTATTATCGACTTCCGTATTCAGAGTGTGTGAAATTTCTGGTGACTTTAAATTAAACTCGTCGCATATCTGTGTTGCGTTTTTAGGACATTGTTCAGTGACTGCATTTATTTCGTCTCTATGTGGTTCTGTTGAGCCTACACGTGTACTACTTAATTCTTGTGCAACAGTTCCAACTTCTTCATTACTGTTATTAGCACAAGCCTTAGTATCCTCACGTAATTGTCTTTTAGTATCATAATACTGCGCGGCAATGGCTGTAATCTGTTCATCAAGCTGTTTATTCCGTTCACTAAGTTGTTTGATTTATTTATTAATGTTGTCTTGTCTTTCATTCGACTGTTTATAACTTTCATTAGTTAGTTTAAGTTGTTTGAGATTGTTTTCCTGCATTTCTTTCATTAGTAGTAATACTGCCACAATGTGATCCCAGCCAAAATTATCGGCTCTATTCTCTGTGCTGTTTGATGCCGTACCTGCAATTGTCACGTTTTGTGTATCCATTTGGACATTCTGTGATTCTTGAAAATCTTTGCTAATCGGATGTACACTGTTAGTTGCTACACCGGAATTAAATAAATCTGTCGTACTCTGATTATACTGTTCATTTTCATTAGACAAATTTATCTGTTTGTTACGTAAATCCTGCAAACCGGGTGTGTCAAGCTGGGCAGCGCTCATTGCAACAGAACGCCCCCCGTCATCAATCGTCGTTAGATTAACAGACGACACAATTGAATTTATCTGTTCCTTACTAGGATCAAAATCAAAATTAATAATCCGCGCACTCTGATTGTCCGCAAATGGAGGATTGTCATCATTACACTGCGTGTCACAAGTACTATCGGTCAAATTGTTTAATACGGTTATTTCACTCATTATACCTCGCGATGTACGAGGGTCGGTCAAAAAGTAATGCCTCCCATTTTTTTTCTACTTAAAGAAATTAAGTTAAGTGAAAAGTTTGAATTTGGCGCCATTCCTCAAACCTTCTTCTGCAATCCACTGCAGTAGTAACTTTCTGTGTCAACAGGTGGCAGCACAGCAGAAGTTTGTAAGATGGCCGACATCGATGTTCGTTTGAGACAGCGTTGTGTGATTGAATTCTTGAATGCAGAAGGTGAAACGCCCATACGCATTCATGAAAGACTGAAGAAGGTGTATGGTGTTGTGACAGTGGATGTCAGCACTGTTAGACGATGGGTTCGTCGTTGTAAGGAAGCTGAAGGGCAAACACCGTTGACTGACGAAAAGCGGAGCGGCAGGCCGGTGAGTGCAGTGACTCCACACAACATTCAGCAAGTTGATGACATCATTCGTGGTGACCGTCGGGTGACTGCAGATGAAGTGTGTCGCATTATTTCTCTTAGTAAAGGCAGTGTGATCACGATTATTAAACAATTGGGGTACTCAAAAGTTTGTGCACGGTGGGTTCCAAGAATGTTAACCGATCAGAATAAAGAGGCAAGGAAAACAATAGCCTCCCAACACTTGCAGCGCTTCCGTTTGGAGGGAGATGAGTTTCTGAAAAAAATTGTGACCGGGGACGAAACATGGGTGCATTTTTTTGAACCCGAATCAAAGAGGCAGTCAATGGAGTGGCGTCACACAAGCTCGCCGAGGAAGAAAAAATTCAAAACTGTGCGATCGGCAGGGAAAGTTATGGCAACAGTTTTCTGGGATACAGAGGGTGTGATTCTGGTTGATTTTTTGGAGCAGGGATGCACAATAAATTCTGTTCAATACGTCACAACCCTCAAAAAACTTAAAGCACGTCTTCAGCGAGTTCGCCCAACAAAATCAATGGCAGATGTTCTTCTTTTGCATGACAATGCAAGACCACACACCAGTCGTCACACCTCTGACGAGATTGTCAAAACTGGATGGGAAGTTTTGCCTCATCCCCCATACAGCCCTGACCTGGCACCATCAGACTTCCATCTGTTCGGGCCACTAAAAGAAGCTCATCGTGGGATTCATTTTGAAGATGAGGAGGCCGTCAAAACATCCGTGCGTCAATGGCTTAGGAAGCAGAGCTGTGATTTTTACCGTGCTGGGATGCATGCCCTTGTTCAAAGATGGACCAAAACTGTAGAGATGGGCGGAGATTACATTGAAAAATGACAAAATGATCCTCAATGTTGTGGTTTTCAACCTATGTAATTACATTTAAATTTCCTGACAATTAAACGTAGAAAAAAAAAATAGGAGGCATTACTTTTTGACTGACCCTCGTACTATTAACAGTTTTTCGCGGCATTTTTACACAAATCGCAATTATTCAATAATGAAACAAAGACAATACAAAATGCAACAAACACAAATACAACAAAGAGCAACAAATTGCCGATGATCTGTGGAAGAAAGTGACAAAGTTAATAAAAGCATTGCGCCAAATGCTAATTATACTAAGTAAATAAGAGCAGATATCTGACTACTTATCAGAAGATTCACAAAGAAATACGATCCTGGTCCGGATGTCGTCAAGTGTAACCTCCCCACAAAAATTTTAAAAGTCAATAATAGTGAAATTGTAACCTCCCAGCAAGAATATGAAAGTCAATGTTAAGTGAAATGTTGTCTTCCCACAAAACTGAATAATAAAAAACGAGCCAAGCGTAGCCTCCTTGCAAAATTAAAGAATAATAATGGCCCAAATGTAAAGTCCCCACAAAATTAACGTTAAGATGATTGCTCATTAAACCCACAATAATGTTAATTAAATACTGAACCAAGAACTGTATGTAACATCTTAATACAAATAATTAAACCTGATAAATTTTATAAGGGCAGCTGCGCTGACCTTCGGCCCTGTGAAATAATTAAACCAAAATTCTTACCTCAGTAAAACTGCATCTATATCTGCTCTTATTTTTCGGCACAGCTCCGTGCAATGCTGGCCCATATTTAATTCTGATTCTTGGAGGAAATGCATAGTAAATATTCTTTAAATTGAAATGATTACTTTTCTTTAAAAGATTTACTTTATAAAAAAATTATTATTGGGGCATCATTTTTTGAACAAATTAATTACAATTAACATACGTTATTAGCTGAGCGCAATGCTGCTTCATCACCTTCTACAATAATAAACATATCGTCCACCACATTCCTGACCAGACTTGTGGGCAGAGCACACCGCGGACGCATGCCGACTCGCCACACACAACTGTATCCGACTTCTACTACAGACGGAGTGCAACTCGCAACTGTTCCTGCCGACTCGCTACACACAACTGCTCCAGACTGCTACTACTCTCCAACTGTCGACTCGCGCGGTCAAGCGCAGACTAGCAACGATAAATAACTCTCTGGTCAGAGATTCTGTCATGTCTCACCATCGCTGGTAATGATTACATATGAAACGTACGCGTTTCAAGGTTCACCGTGGCATTGGACAGAACTGTGGTGAAATTTGGTGCCAGTGTGACACCTTTAACTGGCCTCACACGTCATATGAATTTTTAAGCTCTGACCTTTTTTCCACGTGTGTCGACACCTCACGGGGTCCGAGGAAGACACTTTAGGGCGCCACGGTTTTACATCACTACAGAGGAAGGCTGCAGCCACCACTGAGAGAAATTTGGAACTTATGCGCCCACAATCGGAGACAATTGCGAGATTTCGAAAAAGTGATCCCTTAAGGGATGTAGGACGTCAAACAGGCCGACTTGGAGTAGGGGAGGCACCACAGGACATTTTAATTTCCACTGTCTATTCTTTTACAAATAAATTCTTAAAAATTTGTCAGCATGAGAAAGAAGGATTAAGGATTCACACTCATAGCAGTGGGAGTTCAAAAACATTATATATATATATATATATATATATATATATATATATATATATATATATATATATATATATATATTTTACATGTGAAATTTCATCGTTTCTTCATTTACTATTGGCTGCATTTGTTGCTATAGGTACACTTTTATTCATAATTAAGAGAGATTCTTCGATGAATTTTGCACAGCACAGAAACCATAGTTAAAAATGTATGAAACTCTGGAATTTTCTAAGTCTATTGAAAACTGTGGTAAAAATTGAGATAATTAATTATAAAATAAGTTTATTTTGTAAACATGAAGTTCAAAATATAACAGCACATTCATTTTCTCATAAATTAAATAAATTCTAGAGTTTCATACAAAGTTAAGAATGCAATCTCCCTGTCTCTTCTGACTCCTCCGACTGCCTGGTAATCATCTCATACTCTCCGCTCTTCTTCTCCTCCTCTACACATTGACTGTCTACTCTCCCATCCTGTCCTCCAGGTCCTCAGTTTTGTGGTGTTACGTGTTTGTCACATTTCACCTGGTTTACGTGATTCACTCCCCCCCCCCCCCCTCCACCCGCAGCCCGCAAAATAAAGAGAGAGAGAGAGAACAATTTTCGCAGAAAACTAAGAGTCTTGAAAGTGGTAAGGAATTAAAAGGCTGTGTTTAATACTGGGTAGCCTTCAGCTGCCGGCATGAGGGGATACGGTCGCAGGTTCGAATCCTGCCTCGGGCATGGTTGTGTGTGATGTCCTTAGGTTAGTTAGGTTTAGGTAGTTCTAAGTTCTAGGGGACTGATGACCTCAGAAGTTAACTCCCATAGTGCTCAGAGCCATTTATACCATTTATGACGTTACCAAAACAGTCAGAATATATTACAGCTCTTAAATAAATTGTGTGACACATGCTGTACACAAATTGTTTTTTTTTTGAGTTACCGTTTCTTGAACGATTTACTAAAGCAATGTACTATTCATTGATGTACACAGATTACTACCACTACATTGAAATATTTATTTTGTGGCAATAAAACAATTTGTTATGATTATATTAAAAGATTACATTTATTTTATTGTTATTATTATTAAAATCGTACCACATCTGAGGCACGTTAGAACTCGAACTGATAGCAAGTTTTATTCGGGAGGGGGGAACACAGCCATTAGCAAAATGTGACCTTCTCCCAGACCCGACCTCAGGATACATGCCTGCTGCCGCAGCTGTTTATTTCGGTCGTTCAGACCACGTGTGTTAATGTAGACTTATCCTCAGCTGGATATCCCATTGAATAGAATTTGTACTGAGTGAGCCATCACTTTATAAATACAATCCGTAAACGAAATTTTAGCTAATAACGATCTTATAGTGGATTTGACACAATTAATCAATATTCCCCCCTGTTAAATTCAAAAAGAAAACGGGCTTTTTACAGCGTCATTGAAGTGAAGGGATATGAAGTACTACTGCTGACAAATTTTGTTCAGTGTCCCCCTTCTTGGACATTAAGAGTAATCCACGTGTTGTGTCACCCTCACACTTCTGTTAATTCATATTCGTATGTGACAACACGATCCAGTTAATATACCCTACGTGCGCTCAGTGCGACGATCTACACGATACAGAGGTACATTTCACACAGCATGTTGAGGTCCCAGGTAAATAATGACCAACAATTTTACTCCTGTCAGTAACGCAGGCTTCTCATCTTGTTCGAAAGCTCGCACATAAACAGCAAATTTTCCCTCACCTAAGTTGAAAACGCCAACTACTTTCGCCAAAACCAAGGGTCGTTTCCTTCTCAAATATTCATATCCATTCATATTCGGCAGAAGAGAACGAACTGAAGAAATAGAGCAGTGATTTTTAAATGGCGTACATGTGCGTGTGTATGCGCTCCCGCGTGGTTGTGTGTGTATGTGTGTGTGTGTGCGAGTTACAAAGAAGACTAATATATCTTACGCCACCGACTTACTACTTCCATTAATTACGTTCGCCTTATATTTGTAGCACAACAATGTGAACAACTGCGGAGACCAAGTACAAAATCATAACTTGTGAGCTGAAAAATTGGTCCTGGTATCAGTCCTCTGCGGCTCCTTAAAGGGTTGCAGGCAACAAAATGAGAGCCGCAGTGGGAATCTATTCGTGGATTGGTTTCTTAATTCCTAGGAGTTTAGTATAAATTTCAGTGAACCCACATTTCCCCTCCAAACGACGAACTCATTGGCACTCTTTTGGATGGTCTCTCATCTTTAAACATTTACCTCCAAGAGAATTCATTGGGCAATTCTCCGCCTGTATTAGCCCCCTGGGCATCCCTATAAACGTCTGTCAATCGCCGTCGTGCCTATGGCTCCCCGTATGCTCCCAGCTCCAGCTGCGAGGCCATCCACTCGGCTGCCGGCAGAACTGTCGGTGGACCCTCTCACCACGACAGCTGCCAGACAGCCCCATTTGCAACGAGACCCTCGGGGGCAGTTATGCCGCACCCTCAGTCACTCGTAGCGACAAGCCATTCATGGCGGATCAGCGTAACGAGCTTGGCAACAGCTGCTAACAAACAACACGTCTATCACGACTCGTTTTTCCGTGTCCATTCATCCAAGACGTAAACGTTCTTACTTCTCTGCCACTCAGGATATTTACAATGGTTATTTATGAAATGATGTTTATTGTATCGGTTGCCACAAAGCACTGAAAGGTGCAGGGGAAAAAACTGATAACAATACAAGAGACACGAAACGAGGAAGAGAAGTAAAACTGCGATATGGGAGAAAGAGTCAGCATGGTGTAGACGAAAAAGAGGAGAACTTTTCTGTCACAAAATCTAAAATATCTGCGGATGTAATGACTCTAGATGAACGCAAAAAAATAGGGTTTTCGATTGAAAAAGAGATCACAAGTGGTTAAAGATCTCCCGTTTGTTCCTCCCTCGTGAGTCAAACAACCTAGCCCTTCCTTGGTCGCGCAACATATTTACTACTTTTAGGGTTTCGTGCCTCAGTCTGTAAAATCGGAGTTCTTGTAGGACCGCTTCATTGCCCCCCCTCTCACACATTAAGCTCTATGGTCCCTTTGCGGTGTAAAAATTTAACCTTCTAAGTGAATGCAATCAAAAGATACGGTCATATTTTGATACTCGAAATCTCACTCATCAAAACTTATTGGGTACTTCCACTCGACGTAGAATCATGAAATTTGGCAAGAAGCAAGGTTTCACAGAATGAAGTACAATATGAAAATAGTTAAATTGTAACTATATTACATAAAAAAATATGTTTTTGGCACTATAACGTATATAAAGGCCAACGGCCTTGCCACAGTGGTACCACTGGTTCCCGCCAGATCACCTTAATCTCCGTCGGGCTTCGCAAGCACTTGAGTGGGTGAACGTAGCGGTCTGTCGAGCGCTGCTGGCAAGCGGGGTGAACTCAGACTGTGAGGCCAGTTGGGGAGCTACTTGACTGACAAGTAGCGGCTCCGGTCCCGGAAACTGACATACGGCCGGGAGAGCGGTGTGCTGACCACATGCCCTCCATATTCGTATCCAGTGACGCATAACGGCTGAGGATAGCATGGTGGTCGGTTTAGTTTAGTTTTAGTTTTATTTATGTCATGTTTCGTAGATCATTTTCTCGATTATTTTATCGATATGAAGTGGAACAAGTCAGATTACAATATATATATATATATATATATATATATATATATATATATATATATATATATTGATGTACCTCTAAATGTAGTTGCATGTGTAGAACTAAGAATTTCAGCGATAATAATATTAGCACTATTCATATATATATATATATATATATATATATATATATATATATATATATATATATAGTGCTAATATTATTATCGCTGAAATTCTTAGTTCTACACATGCAACTACATTTAGAGGTACAATTTTTTTTACCATTTCTGAATCAGAAATTCGTCCATGGAGTAGGAGGAGTTGTCCATAAGAAATGATTTTAAGCTAAATTGAAAACTTGATCTGCTACCTGCCAGATACTTTATGTTATAGGTACATGATCAAAGATTTTTGTTGCTGAACAATGTACTCCTTTTTGAGCAACTAACAGCTTCAATGCGGATAGGAAATGTCATTTTTCCCTCTAGTGTTGTACGTGTGAACGTCACTGTTCTTCGCGAATTGAGACGGATTATTTGTAACGAATTTCATTAGCGAATACATGTACTCTGATGGTGCAGATAAAATACCTAACTCTTTGAATAGGTGCCTACATGACGTTATTGGGTGAACACCACTAATTATTCTCACTGCACTCTTCTGTGCAATCAATACTTTATGTCTAAGTGGTGAGTTACCCCAGAAAACTATTCCATAAGACATTATTGAGTGGAAATATGTAAAGTACGTTAGGTGGCTGATCTGTTTATTACCAGGACTAGCGATTATAAGAATAGCGAAAGAATCTGAACTTAGTTGTTTGAGAAGCTCAGTAATATGCTGTAATGTTGTTGCTTTAATTTGGTTCTGAAAGCGGTGCTGATAGACAATAAAAGCGGGTTAAAAGCTGTGAGCAGTCTGGGGAAGTTAACCTTGCATTACTGAGCAACTGTTTCACCAGGTATCCAGTATAGCTTACCAAATTCCCAACTAGACTAACATTAATTGTAATCTTTTAATCGTCATACGACAACCGCTGATATATATATAAAAAAGCGAATTTAAATAAAAAGAAATAAATCAGTTTATATTTGGAAATTTATTTTAACATTGATCATTGAAATTTCGGCATATTAAACTTGATTCATAACTAAACTGGTGCCTTATTTAGGATTGTGAAAATGTGAGTTTGTAATCTTACAGAACACATCAAATATGGAGCCAAGATTGGGAGATTGCATACAACACTGCATTCATAAAATAACACACGAAGAACGTTGAAACACATGCAAGAGGAAATTAACCACAACCGACCGATTCAATTTTCACCTAAAGAAGTTACGTTCGTAGCGCAATCCTTTCCGTCATGAAATTACCACACACTTGTATACTAAATTCATACTAACTCTCTGTGAAATCTTCCCGAAAAGAATAGCTGAGGGCTACTTTGATGCTTACACCACATGCTACACGTGGTCAACTTGGTTTACAGAAAGAGTGTAACTCCACAATAATTTTGATAATTAAAATAAATTAGATCGAAAAGCAATTTACAAAAGAAAAACCTCGAACTGGTTACTATCGTCTTACTATTAACCTGATAGGTCAAACAATTGTATAAGCACGTGGTACTGGTCTCACAAAGTACACCCCAAGTGGGTTGAACATAAAGAAAATTTGCTATATTGAAAAATATTATCAAGACGAGACGTTATAATCTCACGCACATTCGCATTTAAGATTGATGATCTTAGAGTTGCTGATCAACACTTGGTTCCACTTTACTCGTAAAGTAGTGACAAAGCAACTACGGGAAGATATTCTGAACTGTGACTCGAATTACACTGCGTTGCAATTTAAGATAACATTAGATATTTTAGAGCTAAACCTGAAATAAAGGTAATTAAATTTTCAGTTGGACTGAACTTAAGAAATCCATTGTCCTACGGACTTAGCAGACACGCGCTTAGCCTGAGATCTTACCACTTCAGACGCTCGCCGCGGACAGACTGCCCTGGGCTCCTACCAAGGGTGCTTCCGTATACAAAACGGAAGTGACCAGAGAGGCAGCTTCGTATACCAACATGACAAGGGACGGACAGGACCATACTAAGGATAGAAACCTCTTTGCTTTTAGAAAGTGTAGCTACCTGTTCCGACGTTGGTCCTACTGTTCTCTAGCAGACAGGCTTGTCTGCTACCATCCAGCATGCAGCTAGAAATACATTTGCTCATTCATCCTCTCACACAGAAGGGAAGGGGGATGACAGTATCTTATCATATACAGTATATAAAAGAAAGCGGATGTAGGTTCCGTATGAGACTGTGTGACATGAATTACATATAAACTGTGTTTTAAAGTGTAGTAGTGTGACAGATCGTTCTTGTTTATGTGTAAAAGTAACACGTTTCACTGCTCAGTCTCCTCCCAGATAGTCAGAAATACCACAGTAAATTTAGAAGAGGAATTTATGCCGTAAATGACAACATATTTAAGAAATTAACATGAAAGGAATCCAACAGAGACATTTCAATGCTTCTTCCAGTTCAAGTTATCATCAATCAGAACACTCAAAAATTTGGAGGAATCTGCCCTGTTAACTGAGCCCTGTTCGTATGCTACATCAATTGTCGGTATGACTCTATTCGGTGTACATAACTGGATGTAGTGAGTTTTTTTCAAAATTAAGGCAGATTCCTTTTTCTGAGAAGCACTTAAAAATTCCTTGAACGACGTCCTTAACATTATCTTCAGCTGCTTTTTCTGGAATGGGATTTATTATAACACTCGTGTCATATGCAAATAGTACTAGTTCCGCATGCTGAGTGTTAAGTGAGAGGTCATTCATATGAACAAGGAACCGCAGACGACCTAAAATTGAACCCTGTGGGACTACCTTTGTGATAACTCCCCATTCACTAGAATTTACCACCCTCCCAACATTATTTGTGCTATTCAGCATAACTTTTTGCTTTCCGTTCATTAAGTATGATTCATACTAGCTGTGGTATAGCCTTAAATTCCATAAAACCTGAGTTTTCCTAAGCGTGTGACATGATCCACACAGTCAAATGCCTTGGAGAGATCACAAAAAATACCAACTGGCGATAATTTGTTATTTAGGCCAGTACCGTTGGCCCTCCGAGGCCTCTTAGGAAGGAGCTTAGTTTAATTAGGACATTCATTGCAGTCACTACCCGTCAAAAGCATAATCGACGAACATTACCACCTGTAAACATAAAATATAAGTTATATTCATATTTTATTAAGTAAATTAAAAACATTTTTTAAACCTACAATAACTACACATATAAAATGACTCACTTATTTTTGCACGTCTGGGCTAGTCTGACTGTAGAAATCGGAATTCCCGGGACCTACATATTGCTAGTATCTATATCGAAAACAGGCAAAAATCGTTGAGATTCTCGATCCCTGGGATGGATGAATGGATGAACGATACTTACAGGATGAGCCATTTTTAGTGTCGTGGGCATTTCGCTCCGGAACCAAGGAAAAATCTATAACGTTTTCATACAAAATTTGCAGTACTCATTAGGGTGCATAAGACATTGAATGTAATTTGCCTTAAAATGCCAGTTTCATTTCTCATAGTTTTTCAGGTTGAAATTACTTCTTTTAAATGTGATAGTGTATTCTCTTCTACGGAAGTGGAAAGAGCATTCAATTTTGAGTATAAAACTCGGAGCACAATTATCCGGTAGGGGTGATAAGTGATGTGACACTGGACAAATATGATAGCAAATGGTTTACACACACGTCGACTTCTCTCTCTCTATTTTTACTTTGTTACTGTTACTAAGTGAAGAAAATTCATTTGTTTAAGTAAGCTGATTTGTTGGTCTTTTATTTGTATTCTCAGAAAGATACTCATTTGTTTACAGGTTCGTTGATATCGGTACGAGTTTATCAAATAGCAGTTTAAACTTCGTAAGAACATTACCTACTATTCTGAGCGCGATCCAATTCGATTTGTAATCATGGATGTTCAATACACGATTAATGAGGGAATCGATATGATTTACATTTATGATGAAGCTCGTAAGAATGGCAGAGCAGCTTGCAACTTATATACAGAGAACGGTATTATGAGAGGAGCCAGCCATCTGTAAGAAATTTTCAACTATTTGCCAACTTATTCTCTGAATCGGGAGGTGTCGCATCACGAAAGCATAATCGAAGAATATCTGTTACTGTGGAAAATTCGGAAGTCACTGTATTACCTGCATTTGCCGATAATCCTCGCGTAAGTTCCCGTCTGTTAGAACATGATTCGGGAATTCCTCAAAAGAGTGTCCTCCGTATACTCAATGGTGATAAATTCCATCCATATCACAGAAGTCTACATCAAGCCCTTCTTGGGGGTGATTTCCGGGACTGTGTTGAATTTTGCCATTGGGCTCTAGTACAGATTGAAAATGGTACGTTTTCAGACATATTATTATCTGATGAGATGACATTCACCAATCGTGATCAAGAGAATCTACGTAATATGCATTATTGGTCAGTGTAAAATCGATAATGGTTACGGGAAGTTTAGCATCAAAGGTACTGATGCGTATCATTGGAGTAAACTTTATTGACAGTAAACTGAATGATCGGAAATACGGGACTTTTTTTGACAAAGAACTCTTTGACAAAGAACTCCCAGCGTTGCTTAAAGATATGGTCCCTGTGGAACGGGGTGCCATGTGGTACCACCATGACGGTTGCCCATCTCATTACTCAGCTACATCTTGGGAAATACCAGACAGAGATTATCCTCATCGATGGGTAGGACGTAGAGGGCCTGTGCCCTGGCATGCTCGCTGCCCAGATCTCACGTCTCCAGACTTTGTGTTATGGGGGATACATTAAGGACAAAATTTATCAAGAAATACCAACCACACACGAAAACCTATGTCAACAAATTAGGAATGTCTGTGCAAGAGATAGAAAAGAAGTGTGAAGGTGTGTTCAACTGTCTTTTGAAGCGTTTTTTCGGAAATACATCGAAATTAAGGGTCATAACTTTAGCATTTACTAAACTGAAACTCTTAGTAATGTGAAGATGAATTATGGTTATGCAGTGTACAAGAACTGAATGTATTGTATGTAAATGGATGCCAGTAAAGTCAAAGTGTAGGAAAACCATTTGCTGTCTTATTTGTCCAATATCACATCACATATCAATCCTAGGGGATAAAATTACTACAGCTGTTAGTCTCAAAACTGAATGCCTTTCGATTTTCGTAAAAGAAAGTACACCATACCATTTAAAAAAAAGTAATTCGATCCTGCAGAAACATCTAGAATGGCATTTCACAGATTAGTTAGGTCACTCTCTTATCTCCCCTTATGAATACTGCACATTTTGTATGAAAACATTTTCGATTTTCCCCTGAGTTTCGGAGCAAAATGGCCACGACACTATAGATGCCTGACCCATATATACACTCCTGGAAATGGAAAAAAGAACACATTGACACCGGTGTGTCAGACCCACCATACTTGCTCCGGACACTGCGAGAGGGCTGTACAAGCAATGATCATACGCACGGCACAGCGGACACACCAGGACCCGCGGTGTTGGCCGTCGAATGGCGCTAGCTGCGCAGCATTTGTGCACCGCCGCCGTCAGTGTCAGCCAGTTTGCCGTGGCATACGGAGCTCCATCGCAGTCTTTAACACTGGTAGCATGCCGCGACAGCGTGGACGTGAACCGTATGTGCAGTTGACGGACTTTGAGCGAGGGCGTATAGTGGGCATGCGGGAGGCCGGGTGGACGTACCGCCGAATTGCTCAACACGTGGGGCGTGAGGTCTCCACAGTACATCGATGTTGTCGCCAGTGGTCGGCGGAAGGTGCACGTGCCCGTCGACCTGGGACCGGACCGCAGAGACACACAGATGCACGCCAAGACCGTAGGATCCTACGCAGTGCCGTAGGGGACCGCACCGCCACTTCCCAGCAAATTAGGGACACTGTTGCTCCTGGGGTATCGGCGAGGACCATTCGCAACCGTCTCCATGAAGCTGGGCTACGGTCCCGCACACCGTTAGGCCGTCTTCCGCTCACGCCCCAACATCGTGCAGCCCGCCTCCAGTGGTGTCGCGACAGGCGTGAATGGAGGGACGAATGGAGACGTGTCGTCTTCAGCGATGAGAGTCGCTTCTGCCTTGGTGCCAATGATGGTCGTATGCGTGTTTGGCGCCGTGCAGGTGAGCGCCACAATCAGGACTGCATACGACCGAGGCACACAGGGCCAACACCCGGCATCATGGTGTGGGGAGCGATCTCCTACACTGGCCGTACACCACTGGTGATCGTCGAGGGGACACTGAATAGTGCACGGTACATCCAAACCGTCATCGAACCCATCGTTCTACCATTCCTAGACCGGCAAGGAAACTTGCTGTTCCAACAGGACAATGCACGTCCGCATGTATCCCGTGCCACCCAACGTGCTCTAGAAGGTGTAAGTCAACTACCCTGGCCAGCAAGATCTCCGGATCTGTCCCCCATTGAGCATGTTTGGGACTGGATGAAGCGTCGTCTCACGCGGTGTGCACGTCCAGCACGAACGCTGGTCCAACTGAGGCGCCAGGTGGAAATGGCATGGCAAGCCGTTCCACAGGACTACATCCAGCATCTCTACGATCGTCTCCATGGGAGAATAGCAGCCTGCATTGCTGCGAAAGGTGGATATACACTGTACTAGTGCCGACATTGTGCATGGTCTGTTGCCTGTGTCTATGTGCCTGTGGTTCTGTCAGTGTGATCATGTGATGTATCTGACCCCAGGAATGTGTCAATAAAGTTTCCCCTTCCTGGGACAATGAATTCACGGTGTTCTTATTTCATTTTCCAGGAGTGTACATTAACGTATTTCATTTAGCTACCTACTTTCATTACATACCTCTGTGCGTCAAATTACACCAACAAGGATGACTTACATAGAACTACCGTTCCACACTCACACTTAATACTAATATAAAAGTGACTGTTAATGTGCAGAGATAGGCACAACAACAAAAACTTGTATTTGAACATAACAGGAAATGGCTTACCTCTTAGAAACCAGAGATAAAATATTAGAAGACAGAAAGACAAAACACACGCTTGGGTCTTGCGACGGCAACTCGCAAGTAACGGTTCCCGTGTCCCGTATGCTTATTTGTATATCTGAACACCTGATGGCAGCACCGATCAGATAAGACTAACTCACACAGTTAAAGACATATTAACGTGCGTCATTTTACCCGTGGATTCCGCCACTCTCTCCCATATTACTGACTGCGTAAATGTGTGGCTTCTGAGGAGGTACTCGATCGCTGTGTCCCATTCTCTTAACTCCTTACGCATGGTCGTTGTGACAACTGGTGCTGCAGCTAGCACTTTGAGATTCATGAGTGATTCCTTTCGTTGATATCATGTGATTTTTCACAACCACCCTCCGCAATGCAAGACGGCTTGTGTCTCTCAGTACATGAGCTTTGCCTCGTTTTTGTATCTCTGTTGTTCTTCCTTCGCGTTTCTATTTCGTAATCACATCACCTACAGTCAAATGGGCAGCGTCAAAAGGGTTGAAATGTCGGTGGTGGATATGTTTATCAGGTGACAACCAATGAACAGCTAACGTTCGAAGTTACCTGATCGACCAGATGTAGCGTTACTGCTTCTCTACTGGCAACATACGACAAGGCGAGCTTGAAGTACTGGAAACTCTGCAGACTTCCCATTTACGATGAAGTTTTGATACTTTGTGTTTTACTTTCATTCTCTGTGCGCGGTCTTGTGTCTGTTCCTGACGTATTGCTGTCATTGCTTGTAACAAATTTCGTGGTACCTATTGCTGCAATCTAAGCAGCGCTTTATTAACAATACAATAGTCATCGACATCATCATCATCATCATCATCATCATTCATCCCCATTACGGTCGGAGGAAGGCAATGGCAAACCACCTCCGCTAGGACCTTGCCTAGTCGGCGGTGCGGGTCTCCGGCATCGTCCTCTACGCTCCTCGCAATGGTTCAAATGGCTCTGAGCACTATGGGACTTAACATCTGTGGTCATCAGTCCCCTAGAACTTAGAACTACTTAAACGTAACTAACCTAAGGACATCACACACATCCATGCCCGAGGCAGGATTCGAACCCGCGACCGTAGTAGTCGCGCGGTTCCGGACTGAGCGCCTAGAACCGCTAGACCACCGCGGCCGGCACGCTCCTCGGAGTCTGGGACTTCATCATCATCATCACTCTTCGTGACATCGAATGCCCAATTCATTGCATACTTTTGAACAGATAGTGTACATCTTACATACCAGGTGCAATTGTTGTGCCCTGGAAAATATTGGTCAGGTGCGTGTAGGAACCGTGCTCTGAAGGTCCCGTAGAAACTGAATTATACAGGGCGACGAAAAACTCGCTCACTTGGACTTCACAGGGCGATTCCTCAGATACTATCAATGCAAAAATGTCTCCCACAAAATTTCGTCCTGCATATATTTCCGGCAGTAAATAGATGTTAAAGATTGGCGATTTGGCAACACTGTAATCATAATTATGCTAACTACCTCTGTCAGCATCTGGGAGTAGTGCTGTGCCGTTGGTGTAGTGGATAGCGTTCTGGGTTAGCATGCAGGAGGTCAAGGTTTTGATTCTTGTTCGAGGCATATTGGTTTCTATTTGCTAAATGCAGTATCGTGGTACGATATCTGGTGTCTCTAATCGTCATACAGCGATTACAGTGGGTCTTCTACAAAACACATGCACTTGCATAATAAGAACACAGAAATGGAAGTATAATCGTTTTCTCTGGTCAGCTTTTAAAAAAGCCTTTTGCACTTCATGGACGCGAATTGTTTCACACCACTGCATCTGCTAGATTACAAACCTGTCTTCTGTGTACCCTCCGCCAATGGGCCGATTAGTCTCAACTATTGCTCTTGCCACGTCTCGGTCCATTACATTTCGTTATGCCCTTACGTCACCAGTAGGCCTAGCAACGGGCTTTGCAGATAATTTCCAAACATGTACTATGCAAATATCAGATACATGCGACTTAAGAAATGGCGTATGCTGCAGTGTTATATGGCAGAATGAAACGCCTCGACCGAACTCTCAACTTCCTGCATGCTGAACCTAATCGCTATCCACTGCACCAACTCCACAGCACTACTCCCGTCAGCTGACAGAGGTAGTTATTGTAAGTGTGATTACAATGTTGATAGTTTTCCATTTACTGCCGGAAAAATGCGCAGGACGAAATTTCGTGAGAGACATTTTTGTATTGGTAGTGTGGGAGGAATCACTTTGCGAAGACCTAGTGCACGAATTTTACTTCACCCTGTATATACAGACAGTTCATCAAACACCTGCTAGAGAATCTCGACAATTTTTTCCTGTTAACGACACTGATACTGGCAAGATATCGGTCTGAGGAATTCCAAGACTTCCGACAATGTTTTAAGTTTGAAGTCACACATCAGATGAAAAGAGAAATAATTTTTGTGTAAGGTAATTAAAATTTGACGATTTTATGTTTTTCCCCTTTACTTTTATTGTGAAACCTTGCTTGTTGCCAAATGTCACGATTCTAGGTTAATGGGAAGTACCCTACAGTTTTTAATGAGTGAGTTTGCGAGTATCAAAATGTGTGAAATAAACGGCCGTATTTTTTGATTGAATTCACTTAGAGGCTTGAAGGTTTTATAGCAACAAGGGACTACAGACCATATTATGTGACACGAATTTCATCTTGGAACGATCAACTGCTCCTGAGAAAAAGGGGTCTTAACAGACGAACGGACAGACAGACAGTCGGATAGCAATCGAAAGAAAAATTGGGTGGTGATATAACTACAAACTAAGTATTTTCGGATTTTTTTATTACTGTAAGATCAATATTTCAAGTCAACGAGAAGTACCTTACAGGGTTTCATGAGTGAATTTGGTAGTATTAAACTATGTGACAGAAATGGGCGTATCTTTTGATTGCTTTGACTTCGTCAGAGGACGACAGGCTTTAGTTTGTCGCAAATATTTCAACTTGATACGCGTACAGGTCCATGAGAAAAAGGGCTTTTAACTGTCGGGCAGACAGACAGACTCATAGACTGACGCACAAGAAACTGACCGTATAAGAGTTGACTTTTTACTGATAGAGGAACGGAAGCAAAAGAATTAGTGTGTGGTACTAGAAATGCACGTAACCGCTATTCACGTAGAATGACGGTAACAGTGTCTATGCAACACTTGACCTATTGGTGAGAGGGAACTTCCGTGGTTACTCGTATTCTGCAAGAACGGTACGCAATTCTTGTTTCCAGCTGCAGCCTTTAGATGGCGACTGACTTTCCGCCGGCTTGTTAAGAGTGTGTTTGGTGGGGGACCACGGTTGGAGGGCCCTTCCGGAGCGCAGACAGGGCCACAGGTCCCCGCGGGAGGCGCTCAGGGTTTCGAGTCATGCGCCGGCGCGCGCCACAGGTTACCGATACCCTTCACGCCCCTCGGCTGGGTTCCTTGTATTTCAGAGCGGAACGGCCTGCCCGGAATACAAATTAAGCCAGCGGCCGCGGGCGTCGATGCTTCCCGCACCGCCACATTCCCAAACACCTCACAGTCGATAACGTAGTTCTCTTTCCCTGACTGCTCTCACGCTCTGTTACCTTTGTTATCACGATACTTCACACTATTCCTCATAATCGCACTTACTCGCCATACAGAAACAGAGTGCTTGAACTTAAAATTCCAGGCGAGGGGATACCGATCCTACGACTTGCAGTTATGAGCCAAAACACTATGATGAGGGCCCACTGCGAAACTAAATGCGTCGTGTGCACGGCACTCGGTAATATAAGTGTGCAAGCAGAACAGTTACGAAGGGAGAATCATTCCATTGACAATACGAGACGCAAACGGGAATTGTATTGACATAAGCGACTCTGACAATGCATAGATCGTTGCGTGGGAACGAGCATCTCGGAAGTGGTGAACTTGGTCTGCTGCTCGCTTGCTACTGTCATGAGCATCTATGGAAATAAATTGCGGTTGTTTCAAAGAAAATGCCTTTTTTTCATGCTGCACATCGAAGTTTTATTTTTATTTATGCACCCACACGCGTTTCGCCTTTTTTTACAAGGCATCTTCAGTGGCTGTCACAGTGATGTGTAACGTAAACAGTGAACTGAAAGTGAACTGTAAGATGTCCACCTGGTTGCCAGATGAGAAAAAGCAGTTTGCTTAGATGCAGTGAATTAGAAGTTACCTGACACACACTGAAGATGCCTTGTAAAAAAGGCGAAACGCGTCTGGGTGCATAAATAAAAATAAAAATTTCGATGTGCAGCAAGAAACTGACCGTATAAGAGTTGACTTTTTACTGATAGAGGAACGGAAGCAAAAAAATTAGTGTGTGGTACTAGCAATGCACGTAACCGCTATTCACGTAGAATGGCGATAACACTTAGTGACTATGCAACACTTGACCTATTGGTGAGAGGGAACTTCCGTGGTTACTCATATTCTGCAAAAACGGTACGCAATTCTTGTTTCCAGCTGCAGCCTTTAGATGGGGACTGACTTTCCGCCGGTTTGTTAAGAGTCTGTGAAGAAGAGAATAGAAGCTTTCGAAATGTGGTGCTACAGAAGAATGCTGAAGATTAGATGGGTAGATCACATAACTAATGAGGAGGTACTCAATAGGATTGGGGAGAAGAGGAGTTTGTGGCACAACTTGACCAGAAGAAGGGATCGGTTGGTAGGACATGTTCTGAGGCATCAAGGGATCACCAATTTAGTATTGGAGGGCAGCGTGGAGGGTAAAAACCGTAGGGGGAGACCAAGAGATGAATACACTAAGCAGATTCAGAAGGATGTAGGTTGCAGTAGGTACTGGGAGATGAAGAAGCTTGCACAGGATAGAGTAGCATGGAGAGCTGCATCAAACCAGTCTCAGGACTGAAGACCACAACAACAACAACAACATGTGCAGCACGCAAAAAAGGCATTTTCTTTGAAACAACTGCAATTTATATACAGCTGTTGTGAAAATGGCCACTACAAGAAACATCTATGGAAAGTTTCTTATACACTGCCAGAAACAATCATAACACCAAGAACGTGTTGTGCGACATAAACGAAAGATGGGGTAATTTCTAAGAATCATTGCTTGTCGAAGTCGTGGGATCCAAACGATGCATATCGAAAGTGCGATTGTAAATCGATCATGCGAGTGTGGTGGCGGGCGTTATGAGTATGTTTACGGTGGTCACTGCAGCAACGACAAAAGAAGAGCGTTACAAAAATACTTGTAATTACAAAGGAGACGACTTACCTTACTCGTCGTCGGTGTTGTCGTCATGTGAAAGTGCATGTGATGTGTACGCTACGGGAACATTTCCCTTTTTGCCATAGCCTGGGTAAACTCTGACAATATCACGTAAAAATATGGGTAAAGTGTCACTTGGATTAACTTTTCCCTGCAAACGCAACTTGTGGAAATAGAGGTACTGAAACGAGTGTAATTCGTCTCTGCTGGACGCCCTTCTCTTTTAATGGAAGACTTCACTGATTTCCATAGCCTCTCGATGTTCTGCGTGTGCACACTGGGGTTATCGGAAGACACGAACTCTACAGAGTGGTTGATGAACTCGTGGTCGAATCCTTCTGATTTGAGTGTCTTGCAGGAAAGAAACTCGTCTGTAATGACTTTAATACCAAGCAGTATGAAGTGCTTTATCAGACACACGAAAGTGACCTTGTCTGTGGACAATACTGTGACAACGAAACACTTCCGGGACTCTCGTTCTATTCCACCGAATTGCGAAATATGATCGACTTCACTCTTGGAAGGTCGTCCTCTCTGCTTCTTCCTTCATGCTATGTCCATTTCAACAACTTCACTCGGTCTACCAATAGGTACACCGTCGTTCGTCACTACCACATAACACACTTATCTGCAAAACCCGAAATATTCGCACACGGTAGTAGCAGATAAGTCAGTTTCCGTTGCTGTTACTTGCAACGTGCAGTCTCGAATCCAGCCAGATACAAGAATTACGCTGGTCTGGTCTGGATGGATAATTTGGAAGAGTCGAACCATGTAGTTCAAAAATGGTTCAAATGGCTCTGAGCACTATGGGACTTAACATCTATGGTCATCAGTCCCCTAGAACTTAGAACTACTTAAACCTAACTAACCTAAGGACATCACACAACACCCAGTCATCACGAGGCAGAGAAAATCCCTGACCCCGCCGGGAATCGAACCCGGGAACCCGGGCGTGGGAAGCGAGAACGCTACCGTACGACCACGAGCTGCGGACGAACCATGTTGTCTTCCTGGTATTTGTTCGTTTTCCACAATGAAACAGTAACGGTATTTCAGCATCGAAACTCTTCTTATAAAGTTTTACACACTTTGCACGCCGGCCGGAGTGGCCGTGCGGTTCTGGGCGCTACAGTCTGGAACCGGGCGACCGCTACGGTCGCAGGTTCGAATCCTGCCTCGGGCATGGATGTGTGTGATGTCCTTAAGTTAGTTAGGTTTAAATAGTTCTAAGTTCTAGGCGACTGATGACCTCAGCAGTTAAGTCGCAGAGTGCTCAGAGCCATTTGAACCATTTTGAACCACACTTCGCACCACCACGGTCTACGCGGTCCCTCCTTTCCTCGTCCGGTAGTACTCTATATTTGCGACAAAAAGTCAAAAAATTTTCTACGCTGGATAAGCATGGAATTAGATTCTTCCATGTGAAAGAATCTGCCGATGAAACTTCAAGAACACCAGACATCCCACTCACTACCGACATAAATCGTCTGGGTTTCCCTAGCGATTCACAAATAATTCGTGGAGGTATGTAACTTAGAGCAACTAAGCGAACGACGGAAAACAGATAAAAATGACGATCAGAAATAATTTATCATAACACCCGCCACCAGTCGCATGATAGATTTACAATCGCACGTTCGATATGTATCGTTTGGACACCGCGACTTCGATAGGCAATCATTCTTGGAAATTACCAAAGATAGTAAGCGTGTTTCTACATCTGAAAGATGATTATTCAAATTTCGCGGGTGTCGCATAACATTGTCGCTAGTTGCGCCACCACGAGGATACAAATCAGTTTTCTTTAAATACTGTTGTAAGTAGGCTGTTTATGTTTTCTTATTGGCAACGTTACGTAGCGCTCTGTATGAAAATCACTGGCTGTGCTGTGTGCAGTCTGTGGCTAGTTTGCATTGTTGTCTGCCATTGTAGTGTTGGGCAGCGGCAGCTGGATGTGAACAGCGCGAGGCGTTGCGCAGTTGGAGGTGAGCCGCCAGCAGTGGTGGATGTGGGGAGAGAGATGGCGGAGTTTTGAAATTTTTAGACCTGGATGTCATGAACTGATGTGTATATTATGAGTTTTCAACATTATTAAGGTAAATACATTGTTTGTTCTCTATTAAAATCTTTTATTTGCTAACTATGCCTATCAGTAGTTAGTGCCTTCAGTAGTTTGAACCTTTTATTTAGCTGGCAGTAGTGGCGATCGCTGTATTGCAGTAGTTCCAGTAACGAAGATTTTTCTGAGGTAAGTGATTTGTGAAACGTATAGGTTAATGTTAGTCAGGGCCATTCTTTTGTATGGATTTTTGAAAGTCAGATTGCGTTGCGCTAAAAAATATTGTGTGTCAGTTTAAGCACAGTCGTGTATAATTGTTCAAAGGGGACGTTCCATATGTCGACCCTTAGCCGAGGATACCTCACTGGAATCTTCTGATTTCGTCTTGTAGTTTGTGTAATTAGTGTAGCTTTAGTTTACTGCTAGCGCGTAACTGTAGAGAGAATCTCCTTTGTAGTTGCAGTCTTTCATTGTTGTACAGTAAAACAGTTGTGGCATGCATGTAAATTTGCTCCAAGTATTTCGCAGCTGCGCTTGCAATTAACTAGATATTTTTTTCAGTGCTATGTTAATGTGTTCTCTTAATTTTGCTCTTCAAATTGTGCTTTTCTGTGTAATCGTGTGAAATATTGTGACAATAATGGCGTGTGAAAAACGTAACACTAGGCTCCCAAGTAAACTGAGAAGTAATAGTGACGACGAGCGTAGCTTATCAGCACCACTGTGTAATGAATTAACAGACATTCAAAGTAGTAATTTGGTAATTGTGCATAAGGAAATGGAGCGGGCAGCAAATAATGGTGTAGACAGTGAAACAGGTAGTGAACAAGGAGGCATTATCGATCGATCGGTCGGCAACAGCTCGCCTCAGGAATCCGAAATGACAGAACACAATATTGCAACTACTGTAGACTCAGGTTTTGGGTCCTCACCGTTTTCTCAAATAAGTCAAGACACATTTTCTGCTTGTCAAAATGTGAATGTTGCCGGTGCAAATGCACTGCCGAAAAGCGTAGAGGAACAGATTCCAGACACTAATGCATTGTTATTACAGTTAATGCAACAAATGGGACAAAGGCTACAAACGTTAGACACAACCCTCGAACAAAATCAGAAACAAATGGGACAAAATCTTCAAAAGTTAGACACAATGGAACAACACCAGAGAAAAATACAGCAACAGTTAGACACAATGGAACGAAATCTTCAAAAGTTAGACACAATGGAACAAAATCTTCAAAAGTTAGACACGACGCTTGAACAAACACGTGAAGATTTAACTACTGAGTTACGTACATAACATCGAATCGAATTGTCAGAAGTCTGTAACGACGTAAAAACACAAATTTGTGAGCATTTCCAACCTATTTTTTCGCGTCATGAAAATGCATTACAGAATCACGAAGCAGCCATAAAAGAACTGCAAACTATTGTTCATGAAAATCACGACACCTTGCAAGCTAAAATTGACTCAGTTGCATCTACCAATTCGGTTATGCAACTTTCAAAAACTCAAGAAAACTTAAAGGACACAGTAGATACGATTTCAGCACAAATGGACACTCTGAAACTTGGTTCAGAAAAACACACTGAGGAAATAAGTACACTATCGGAGAAAGTAGCCGATCTTTCGGATCAGTTCACTAACTTATCTACAAAGGTAGATGATGATCTGAATGACACAACACCTGTAGCCTTCACTGACACTGAAGAGTATGAAGAAATTAGAAAATTCAAACAAAATCAAAATCAAATCAATACACAGTACAAAAGAGAAATCCGGGAAGTGCAAGATCAGTTGGCGCAAGTAATACAAGAATTACGTATTTCAGCGGACACTCGCGCCCCAATACGGGAAGAGGCACATAGAAATACGGAACAGCCACAAAATAATAACGCAGCGCATTTCGGAAAGTATGAAAGAAATTGGCAAGGTGCACCGAATTTTGAGATGGAACCGCCGAAACGACGTAACAATGACCGATATGTGACTCGCCGACATGATGACTTTGACTATAAGCTGTTCATTACTACACGTAAATTCAAAACATTTAAGAATTCTGGCAACGACATTCATCCACAAGCGTGGCTCCATCAATTCTCTCATTGTTTTCCTCCCAACTGGTCATTAGAGCACAGATTAGAATTTATGTGTGGCTATTTAGAGAATGAACCAGCTGTAAGAATGCGATCGGTCATTCACGATTGTCACAGTGAAGGAGAATTTTATCATGCCTTCCTCTCAGCATGTTGGTCTCAAGCTACACAAGACCGAGTAAAACATAGCATCATAATGATGAAACATTTCGAACAATCTGAATTTTCCAGTCTTGTGAAATATTTTGAAGACATGTTGCACAAGAATCAGTACCTGTCAAACCCATACAGCCCCTCAGAACTCATCCGTATTTGCTTAATCAAATTGCCTGAACATTTACGACATATTATTTTGGCAGGACGTTGCAAAGATGACATTGAAGCTTTTCAAGGACTCTTACAAGAATTAGAAATTGACACAGACAGTCGCCGGATGCGAAAACAGGAAAACAATCACTACAGGTCACATACGTCACAATTCCGTGACGACAGAAATAATAACGCGACGCGACAAGGCTATTCTTACAGAGGAAGATCGCATTTCCGTAGTAACGAATATGACAGAAATTACCATAGAAACAGACAATATGGGAACCAAAACAATTATTATCAAGGGAGACAGAATAACTTCAGACACAATAGTTCGGCGCACAGTTACGATTCAGGGAGAAATTCTCCACCACGTGACGGACAAGGAAGAAACTACGGAACCTACCGACATGACGACAGACGATATATTCGTAACGACAGACCAAATATTGCATCAGAACTGTCGGGATTTAAACAGGGCAGGGCCTTCTCGGCAAGGTGAATTTGTAGAAGTTAGGTCTCCTAATCCCAATAACGACGCGCGCCAACAAAGGGACAGACAATGACTCGCACCGCAGGCAGCCGCATGCGCCGGCTGGTTCAGAGAAAAATAACATAGACGCTAACCTTGAGAAAAATTCCAGTATTCTTTACCGACGTATACCGCATGATAATTGCGTTGAAGTTCAAACTCTGCGTACTAGGAAGAGTAAAGGTTTACACCACATTTCACATATAAAACCGTTTATTGAAAGATAATCTGTTTTTTAACTTAGTCTTTGCCATAAAACTTTCACTTCACGCGTTGGTACAATTTGTCAGACTTAAGAAACTTTTAACATGCAACAATGTTTGAAGTTAAATATCCAGCCTAGAACCTAGGGAACATTTTTAAACAGAAATTACGAATGCATTGTTATAGTGAACAGACGACACAGTGTTGTATTTGTACATTCTTGCTTGTTAGTTGCACGATTACGTAACGACTATCAGGCTTACATACTTAGGACACATACTAGTACTGCTAATGAGATTTTAATGCAACATTTGGATTACCTGAAAATACATTCTGGATTTAAAGTACTTTCTGTGAGATACCAGATGACACAGTGGTTAGTTTATGTGACAGCTACACGATTATATCACGACGCTCCTAATGAGTGACAATTTACAATGTTGCTTTTGCAGTGTTTCTGTTTTATATCTGCACAGTTTTCTGTCTTATTCTGGAAAGTAAAACATGTTTTAGTAGTAACTTTTGTGGTATAGCACCAATGAGACAGCCTTTTTCATGGCACAACAATACGTTACTGTACAGTACTTTCTTCATCACGCCAATAAGCGTAATAACTAAGATATCTATACGCAAAGCATTTCACTTTTGTTTATCATGAGGTAAGTACATTGACTTCTGCAGAACTTAGCTTTGGGAGGACGATAACTACGACACTTCCACAGAGATTATGTTGCAACAAGACGCACAGTTTAGCGCTACAGTACACCTATTTGAGTGATTAATTTTATACTTAAAACATTTACTTTTAAAGATTTTTGAATTAGAAAGAAAGTTTTCCGTGATACATTTCATTCCATTGCTGTAATCTATAACACCTGAGGGTATAATTACATTAATCCTCAGGGGGGTATACGCCTACTTTGTGTACCATGTGTTTGGCAAGCACAAGGAGCCGTAGCTAATATGGTATTTGCTTATACAACTTTACACATCGGTACCTTATTTCTCTAACACAGAATTACACAGCTATCTGATCATTTAACTGAGAGATAAACATTTTTTTTTTACTACGGCAGTGACAGATGTTTACGTAATTACACCGTTGGATAACTTCAAACTTACGAAATTGTATTTTGTCTGTACTTTGTGAACTGTTCATATTTTTTCGCAACCATTGTGATACTATTAGAGCTTTGAATGATGTGTTTGGTATGGGATCATGATTTTTAAAGTACGTTTGAGGTAGATGACACTATTGAAATGAGCAGAGAATTTTTTTAGGTTTTGACATTATTGCAGAAAGCTACGACGTTTTTGAGATTTGACTGAGGTGTTATGATGTTATTTTTATGACGACGATGTGTATTATGCTGCTGAGGCATGTTTATGGTCAATAAGCTGATGCTATATGAGGAATTTGATTATGCTACAAATCTGTTATGATGAAATATTGAAGAAGTGTCGATGAATATTTATGTGTGTAATAAGGTAAGGAGTAATGAATAGTGGTTAGGGACTCTGACTTGTGAAAAAGGATGTTGGAAACCAAGAATCGTACTTTAAGAATTATGAAATGTGTGTACATGCGTGAATGTATTAAAATGCCACTGAAAATTTTTTGGACTCTGTTATATTTACAGGATTTTGTTTCTACAGATTTGTAACGTAAATTCTTGACCTGTGAAATATTTTTATATAAGACTGTCACTGTAATGGAAACTGGTGTCGTGAATATTTCGGTAAGAAAGTTAAGTGACAACCTGCACGTAATGCGTCGTGGGCACCCAGCTGGGCGACACTCGCCTGAAAAAAAAAAGCCATTAGCGTGTGCCTTTCAGATGCACAGGTAGAAAAAAAAAGGGGAGGCCATTATCCTCGCTATTGACATTCCTTTGTAGAAAGCATCGCAAATACGACACGCTCATAACTTGGAAACATTCTTACATCTGCACACCTGATTAGGACAAGTGTCTATCTACGAGAATTGAGAGAATTTCTACTAATTTATGAAACGCCTCATGACTACTGAATGATTATTTTATGCTTTACTTTGTACATAGTTGCTTATTTCATTTGATATCTGGTTTCCAGCTGTCTTGCAGCATTGGTTTCATAAAATAAAATTAAATGCATTTGCTAATGTGAACACTTTCTGTCAACAGATCTATTAAATAATTATTTTATGACCCACATTCTTTGAAAAAGGAGCTCTTGGAAAGGAAAGAACAATAAGAAGGGACTAATAACAGTAACGGCATATATAATTTTCTTTTCAAGTACTTTGTAATTTCTTTTGTAGAAATAGTTGTGGTGCACCACTTTAATTACATAGACATTAAGATATGAATAGACATTTCCCTTATCTGCATTGTTGACTTTAGTGTACTATTTTTTCTGCTTGAGCTTTCTCATGTTTAGGTATACGTTATAGCATTTACTGCTGCTGTTTGCCAGGCATAGTGCTACTAAATTTCACTTTGTATTATTCTTTTCAGCCAGTTTTACTACTGATTTATTTTTCTTGTTTGCTGCTCATTGCCTTATATTAGTTGTAATTTATGCTGCTTGCTTTGCCTTTTGTATTTTTTATCATTGCTGTTTGTGTTAATTGTTTTTTGCTGCTGCATCGTCTCGTTCCTTAGTTTAGCATCTGAGTTCAGTAGATTTAAGTTAGCTTAAGATGGGGTAGGCTATATGTGAGAACGAGTTGTGATAAATTGGAAGAAATGCATTGAGAAGTTATATGAAAACGATTTGGGCCAAAATGAGTATTGTACAATGAGCCATAATTATTTTGAAAGAAATATGGTTAGAATCAGAAAAGAGGTATAGATAGGACTTTTTGGGAATAATGATGAATGAAGGGAGATCTCCAAGAAGTAAAGAAAGTTTTGTTTGCAAAATACTGCAGTAAAACAAACCCTGTACTTTCCTTTTGTATTATTATGCTATGTATTTTTGTACCCTTGTGTTTTTGTGTACTTCCTGTCTTTATGTGTTTATCTGATAAGACTTATGTTGTAGAATTTTTCTAGTACTAAGCTACATTCACTATGATGAGGAATACTGTTATCCTCAAATATAATTTGCATTTACAATATGTTATTTACTTTGTAAAGATGTTTAGTCATTATTTATCTGTTTTGTTTTGTTGCTCATGTGTGAAATTGATGTTTCAAAAGTTATTCTGATCATTCATGTATGTACTTATGTCATAATTCCTGTAACACTGATGTATATGTTATTTCGATTCTTTTGTAAAGCCTGTATTACTACAAATGTTATCTGTATTGTTATGTTCTTTAATGGTGTATTTTGTACCTTTGTAATTGTATTCTTATGTTCTGAAATTGTAATTGACACCAGTTCATCAAATTACGTAACTTGTAAGTTACATTTCACTGCACACGTTTCTGTTGGTCATAGTATATGGACAATATGGGAGAAGTAGGGACTGTTAGTGTTTGCACGTGTGTTAATAATTCAGCAAGGGACTGGATAACAGCACTGCTGGTTCTAAGGACGATTCCAAAAACTTTGTGAGTGCACAAGTGGTGGTTATGGACTTGCTATATTATCCACAAGACTCTTCAATGGTGATTGTGCACCTGCACAGTCGCAACAGATGGCTGCTGGCCGTCTCTACAAGGACTACAGTGGGTCTGCATCTTTGATGACCCACCAATACCATTCTTTCTACAAGGACTGCAGTGGGTCTGCACCTCTGGTGGCCCACCAATACCATAATCTCTACCAGCACTACAATGGGTCTACTCTGTGATGACCTACCTACCAATATTCTTCAAAACGTCGAATGACTCTGCTGTGGGTTTGCTCTGTTGTGGCCCATTATCTGTCAGCATGTCAAGAGTCAGCACTATCTTTCCGTTGGAAGGACAACACTACTTCTTCAAGACTGCATGGAAATCCACTACTTCCATGTGCATTTTCTTTTACTAATGAGACTTTGTGAAAAAAAAACCACTGCAATTTTACTGAGATGAATGATCAGGACTGTCTTCATGGACTGTGAGAAAATTTTAGCTTTGACCAACATTGTATTAATAAGTGTGTGCATTTGATATCTTTCTTACTGTAATTATGAAAAATTTTTTCAAATCTGTATTGGCCAGTGCCCAAAACAATTTGTAAAATTTTTTTGTGGGGAGCATGGGGGCTATGTAAGTAGGCTGTTTATGTTTTCTTTTTGGCAACGTTACGTAGCGCTCTGTATGAAAATCACTGGCTGTGCTATGTGCAGTCTGTGGCTAGTTTGCATTGTTGTCTGCCATTGTAGTGTTGGGCAGCGGCAGCTGGATGTGAACAGCGCGAGGCGTTGCGCAGTTGGAGGTGAGCCGCCAGCAGTGGTGGATGTGGGGAGAGAGATGGCGGAGTTTTGAAATTTTTAAAACTGGATGTCATGAACTGATGTGTATATTATGAGTTTTCAACATTATTAAGGTAAATACATTGTTTGTTCTCTATTAAAATCTTTCATTTGCTAACTATGCCTATCAGTAGTTAGTGCCTTCAGTAGTTTGAATCTTTTATTTAGCTGGCAGTAGTGGCGCTCGCTGTATTGCAGTAGTTCCAGTAACGAAGATTTTTCTGAGGTAAGTGATTTGTGAAACGTATAGGTTAATGTTAGTCAGGGCCATTCTTTTGTATGGATTTTTGAAAGTCAGATTGCGTTGCGCTAAAAAATATTGTGTGTCAGTTTAAGCACAGTCTTGTATAATTGTTCAAAGGGGACGTTCCACTGTATTACATACAGTAATACTCACGCTCGTGAGTATTACTGTAGTTACCTTTGAAACTGGACGTGGCGAGCTGATGTTAGTCAAGAACGCCTTTAAGGAGATAAATGTACCATTATCAATACCTCACTGAGTTTAAACGAAGTCGCGTAATAGTGCTACGAGAAGGTGAATGTTTCTTTTGCAATATTGCAGAAAGATTCGGCACAATTGTAGCCACTGGACATGGCTCCTGGCAGCAGTAGTAACGAGCATGTACAGTCGTAAGAAGACCGGGCTCTGGGTGGTCACGCGGCACTACCGAGAGGGAAAACCGTAATGTTCGGCATATGCCTCTTGCGCGTCGTACTGCATTGCCAGCAAAAATTTGAACAGTAGTTGGCACCACAGTGACTCAACGGATTGGTACAAATCGTTTATTCCAAGGACAGCTCCCAGCCAGCCGCCCTGTGGCATCATTTCCACTGACTTAAACTGCCGCCATTGACGGCTTTAGTCGTGTCAAGCGATGGCTCATTGGATGGGAATATGGCTGTCTGTACGGTTTTGTGATGAAAGCTGGTTCTGCCTCGGTACCAGTGATGGCCGTGTGTTGATTAGAGGTAGGCCAGTTAAGGACCTGCGACCAATCTGTCACCGTGCTAGAATCGCTATGGTCTGGGGTGTGGTTTCATATGACAGCAGGAGCACTCTCGTGGTTATCCCATGAACACTGACTGCAAATGTGAACATCAATCTGGGGATTCCTCGTTTCCTGCTCACATTCAGGAACAGTGTTCCATCTGGTGTTTACCAGGATAACGCTCGCCCGCAAACCGATATTGCAACCCAACAAGCTCTAGAGAGTATCGACATATTAGCTTGGCCTGCTCGATCATCAGATGTGTCTGCAATCGAGCCACATGGGACATCATCGGACGACAACTCCAGCATCATACATAGACACCATTAACCGTCCCTGTATTGACTAACCAAGTGCACCAGGCATGGGACTCTATACCACAAACTGACATCCGGCACCCGTACAAAACAATGCATGCACGTTTTTGTGCTTTCATTCATCAGTCTGGCGGTTACATCGGTTGTTAATGTACCAATATTTCAATTTTTCTATGACTCATCTGGAGCCTACATTAACCTATGATCTTTCAATGTTAATTATTTAAATACGTTACCTAAACAAATGTATCCACGAAATTTCATTACTATACATTAATTATTTTGTGATCCTGCAATTTTTTTCGATCAGTGTATCTGGTAAGAATAGAACCAACAGCTTAATCTACAGGTTTTCTTCGTACGCAACCCGTTTCGATGTTACCATCTTCAGCACCTTCTATGAATCTGTGTGATCACGCTGGTACCGGGAAATCAATATAATAGGTTCTGTAGAAGGTTCGGAACAACGGTGTTCGCGAAACTGAGGCTTCCCCCAATGGCCCGTGCACGTAACTTAAATGTTGGTAGGACGCAGTGCACTACATTGAGGGCTATGGAAGGTGATTAAAGGACGAAGAACCAACGAGTAGGCGACAAGGCCTTGGAAGTCTACGTCTTATCACTGAATGTGAAAGTCGGTGGCTTTATTGAAGGTGGGCTCCGCAGCAGTCGACCCTATTTGCTCCGTCGGTGACCCAACAGCATCGTAATTTATGTTTGCAGTGGGCACCCGAATGTCGATATTTGTCCGTGGATCAATTTAAATGTCTCACCTGTCCCACTGGATCTAGTTTCTTGTTACACGAGGCTGCCGTTCCTGTCCGTGTGCGCCGTCATCTAGACCGATGGATCCTCCAAACATGCACCACACCACGGACCAAAGCCGATGATGGCAGTGTTAAACTATAGGAGACATTCATCTGGGCTTCCATGTGACCTGTGGTAGTAATTTATAACACCATGAACGCTGTGTACATTAATGAGGACCACCTGCATCCTCTCATGCTTGATGACTTACACCATTGCGATGGCATCTTCTATGAATATAACTGTCTGTATCATAAGGCCAAAATTACGCTACAGTGCCTTGCGAAGCACGGTAGTGGAACTACCTTGACGTCTTGGGGTGCCGTCAAATTGCCTGATGAGAACCCGTTAGGGCGCATCTGGAACACTATGGTGTGCTAGCTCCGCACCCACAAACCATCGACCTTCAATTCATGGGAATTGGGCTACCTGTGCGTATAAATCTAGTGCCATCTGCCTCTGGAGATCTACAAAGTTCCTTTCAAATCCAGGCCACCCAGAACCGCTGCCGTATTTTTTTCCAAGGGTAGACGATCAACCCCTTAAGCAGTTTGTCATAGTGATTTGCTTGTCAGCGAAGCTTAAAAAGATATATTGGAGAAGGCAGTGGTAAACCTGGGAGAGGCCAACACTGAGGAAGATCAGTTTGGACTCCAGAGAAACGTGCGAAACCGCGAGGTAATACTAATCCTACGACTTATCTTCGAAGATAGACTGAAGAAAGGCCAACTTGCGTTTATCATTTCTGAATATTTAGAGAAAGTTTTGTTAATGCAGACTGAAATAAACTGAAATTTCTGAAACAGCAGGGATAAAATTCAGCTAGCGAACGGTTATGTGTGAGTTGTATAGAAACCAGAATGCAATTATAAGAATCGAGAACATCAAAAGCGCACAGTGGTTGAAAAGGGATTGGGACAGGGTTGTTCCTATCCTCCATTCTATTTATACTTCTCATTGAGCAACGGTAAAGAAAATAGATAACATTCCATCGGAATTTTCAAAAGCATTGCAGAAGGGGCAACAAAACGACTATTCACGTCGATGTGTAGAATGCATGAGAATGACGACTTACTATCAGACTTTCGGAAAATATCAAACATTCAATTCCGCATACAGCAAGAGCCGACAAGTGCGAGAATTATCGCGCAGTCATCAGGTCATCCATCCAAGCTGCTGGCAAGAGTAATATAGAGAAGAATGTGAAAAAATTGAGGACGTATCAGATGACCATCAGTTTGGCTTTATGAATTGCTTATGCACCAAAGAGGTAGTTCTGACGTTGATTATGGAAGCAAGACTGAAGAAAAATTAGGACACTTGCATAGGATTTATCGACCCGGAAAAAGCATTCGACAATGTAAAATGGTGCAAGATGTTCGAAATTCTGAGAAAAATAGAGGTAATCCATAGGGCAAGAAGAGTAACACACAATATGTACAAGAACAATGAAGGAACACTCAGACTGGAAGATCAGTATCGAAGTCTCGGATAAAAATTGTATAAGGTTGGGGTGTGGTCTTTCGCCCGCACTGTTCAATCTGTATGTCAAAGAAGCAATGAGGGAAATAAAAGAAAGTTCAGGGTAGAATTAAAACTCAAGGTGAAAAAATATCAATGTTGGATTAAAATTCAAGGTGAAAAAATATCAATGTTAAAATTCGCTGATGCCATTGCTGTGGTCAGTGAAAGTGAAGAACTACAGGATGTGTTGATCGGAATGAACAATCTAATGAGTACACAGTATGGATGGAGAGTAAATCGAAGAAAGGCAAAAGCAGTGAGAAGTAAATGAAATGATAACAGCGAGGATCTTAATATCAGTTTTGGGGGATCAAGAAGTGGCCGAAGTTAAGGAATTCTTCTACCTAGGCAACAAAATAACCCACGATGGACGGAGAAACGGGGACATCAAAAGCAGACTAGCACTAGCAAAAAGGACATTCCTGGCCACGAGAAGCCTACTAGTGTCAAAGACAGCCAGCCCTTAATTTGAGGAGGAAATTTCTAAGACTGTATGTTTGGAACACAGTATTTTATGTTAGTGAGACGTGGACTGTGGGAAAATTGATATAGGTGACAGTAACTATGCAGAGATGAAGAGGCTTGAACAGAATGGCCTAGCGTGGAGGGCTGGATGTCTTCGGAATGAAGAACACAATAACAACGTTTTCTTTGTAATCCATTATTGGAACAAGCAGAAGCGACACAGCGCAGTAACGAATGCTTCATTCCTTTCTTTGACTTCTGTTATATCTTGAAGTGCGGTATATTACACTCCTGGAAATTGAAATAAGAACACCGTGAATTCATTGTCCCAGGAAGGGGAAACTTTATTGACACATTCCTGGGGTCAGATACATCACATGATCACACTGACAGAACCACAGGCACATAGACACAGGCAACAGAGCATGCACAATGTCGGCACTAGTACAGTGTATATCCACCTTTCGCAGCAATGCAGGCTGCTATTCTCCCATGGAGACGATCGTAGAGATGCTGGATGTAGTCCTGTGGAACGGCTTGCCATGCCATTTCCACCTGGCGCCTCAGTTGGACCAGCGTTCGTGCTGGACGTGCAGACCGCGTGAGACGACGCTTCATCCAGTCCCAAACATGCTCAATGGGGGACAGATCCGGAGATCTTGCTGGCCAGGGTAGTTGACTTACACCTTCTAGAGCACGTTGGGTGGCACGGGATACATGCGGACGTGCATTGTCCTGTTGGAACAGCAAGTTCCCTTGCCGGTCTAGGAATGCTAGAATGATGGGTTCGATGACGGTTTGGATGTAGCGTGCACTATTCAGTGTCCCCTCGACGATCACCAGTGGTGTACGGCCAGTGTAGGAGATCGCTCCCCACACCATGATGCCGGGTGTTGGCCCTGTGTGCCTCGGTCGTATGCAGTCCTGATTGTGGCGCTCACCTGCACGGCGCCAAACACGCATACGACCATCATTGGCACCAAGGCAGAAGCGACTCTCATCGCTGAAGACGACACGTCTCCATTCGTCCCTCCATTCACGCCTGTCGCGACACCACTGGAGGCGGGCTGCACGATGTTGGGGCGTGAGCGGAAGACGACCTAACGGTGTGCGGGACCGTAGCCCAGCTTCATGGAGACGGTTGCGAATGGTCCTCGCCGATACTCCAGGAGCAACAGTGTCCCTAATTTGCTGGGAAGTGGCGGTGCGGTCCCCTACGGCACTGCGTACGATCCTACGGTCGTGGCGTTCATCCGTGCGTCGCTGCGGTCCGGTCCCAGGTCGACGGGCACGTGCACCTTCCGCCGACCACTGGCGACAACATTGATGTACTGTGGAGACCTCACGCCCCATGTGTTGAGCAATTCGGCGGTACGTCCACCCGGCCTCCCGCATGCCCACTATACGCCCTCGCTCAAAGTCCGTCAACTGCACATACGGTTCACGTCCACGCTGTCGCGGCATGCTACCAGTGTTAAAGACTGCGATGGAGCTCTGTATGCCACGGCAAACTGGCTGACACTGACGGCGGCGGTGCACAAATGCTGCGCAGCTAGCGCCATTCGACGGCCAACACCGCGGGTCCTGGTGTGTCCGGTGTGCCGTGCGTGTGATCATTGCTTGTACAGCCCTCTCGCAGTGTCCGGAGCAAGTATGGTGGGTCTGACACACCGGTGTCAATGTGTTCTTTTTTCCATTTCCAGGAGTGTATTACAACCAGATGTTCGAAGCTTTTCTGCACATAAAGAAGATATGTCCAGGAAACGGATGAATTTCAACTTTAAATGAGAGCAGACTAAGGAGGTATGAATGTAACTCGGTATTCTGGCTGAAACGCGAAGAACGAGTTTCTCTATTTACTACATGCATAGGGTAAGTCTATCCAAGCAGTTGCTATCAAATGTATTATTTACCGTTTTCTACCTGTCTTTATACAGTAAATACAATCGCTCTAATCCGTAATGTTAATGCTTCTATTTAAATTCTGTTACGTCCCTTTACAAGATGGGTAGCTTGGGTAACTAACGAGAGATACTGAACTGACGTAGGGAAAAACGTGTGGCACACTTTTACTAAAAGGAAGCACCACTTGATAGAACTTATCCTGAAATATCAAAGATTCGTCTGCTTGGTAATTAATGGAAGAGGGGGGGGGGGGCAACGCAGGAAGGAGGTAACAGGGAGATGAACGGCTGACTACGTTAAGCAGGTTCAAATGAATGTGGGTTGCAGCAATTATGCAGAGCTGAAGGGGCACGTCATTTGACACCTCATTTGTTTTCCTAGTGTCTTCTGAATATTGTACCTAATCTTAAGGAAACCATTACCAGTTAAATATTACACAAATGTAACTTGTTATGCGCAGTATATATGGGCCTTCAAAAGGTAAACATTCTGAAAATTTATTTGCCTTCCTAGTGTCTACTGCTCTCGAAATGTCTTAAATTTAACATGTGATTCGAAAGAAACGTTTGTGACGGTTAAAGACCACACCAATGTAACTTTTCATGCGCAAAATAAATAGGCTTTGAAGAGATAAACTTTATGACACTTCACTCAAATGGTTCAAATGGCTCTGAGCACTATGGGACTCAACATCTTAGGTCATAAGTCCCCTAGAACTTAGAACTACTTAAACCTAACTAACCTAAGGACATCACACACACCCATGCCCGAGGCAGGATTCGAACCTGCGACCGTAGCAGTCGCACGGTTCCGGACTGTGCGCCTAGAACCGCGAGACCACCGCGGCCGGCGCACGGTGTCACTTGTTATGATTTTTTCTTATTCCAATCGCACCTGGAGGACATGAAAAGGAGACCAGCACACGCGAAGTTGGCTTCTTGGGCAAGCGAGGTCTATTGGTATCAAACATAGGCCTGAATTTCCGACAATGTACGTTTGGAGCACAGCATTGTATGGTAGTGACTCATGGACATTAGGAAAACAGGAAAAGAAGGAAACCGAAGCGGTTGTGATGTGGTGCTACTGAAGAATGTTGCAAATCTGATGCGCTGAAAAGGTAAGGAATGAGGAGCTTCTCCACAGAAAGGAACATGTGGAAAACACCGGCAAGACAAAAATGAAATGTCGTATGACGAGGGCTTCCCGTCGGGTAGACCGTTCGCCTGGTGCAAGTCTTCCGATTTGACGCCACTTCGGCGACTTGCGCGACGATGGGGATGAAATGATGATGATTAGGACGACACAACACCCAGTCCCTGAGCGGAGAAAATCTCCGACCCAGCCGGGATCGAACCCGGGCCCTTTGGATTAACAGTTTGTCGCGCTGACCACTTTTTTTTTTTTAATCTCATTTTGTTCGTTATTGTTCGTTTCAAATGTTCGTGGCGGACGTCACCTGACGCCCATTGAAGTTCGATTTTGATCGATTCACTCAGTTTTTTTATTACAGAGGGCAGCTAACCCTCTGACCGAACACGCTGAGCTACCGTGCCGGCTAATGGACATTAGGAAGCCACTCAACTACCGGGGGTGGACACCGGCAGGACGAAGGGACAGTATGATAGAATACGGGTAAAGGCACAAGAAAATTACTTCCATGGTACCAGAGGGAGGTTTAGAGGGCGAAAATCATAGGCGAAGACAGAGATATGAATATATCCTGCAAATAACTGAGGACGCAGGGTGCAAACGCTACACTGAAGTTAAGAGGTTGGCGCAGGAGAGGAAATAGTCCGTGGCGGGCCGCATCAAACCAGCCAGAGGACTGGACTACATTTTCCCAGTTTCCTGCCAATGAAGTAAAGTGTATTGTCCGCCATACCTGCGACTGAGCTTACGTGATTATATTACACCACTGTATTAATATAGCTTCCCACGCCCGGGTTCCCGGGTTCGATTCCCGGCGGGGTCAGGGATTTTCTCTGCCTCGTGATGGCTGGGTGTTGTGTGCTGTCCTTAGGTTAGTTAGGTTTAAGTAGTTCTAAGTTCTAGGGGACTTATGACCACAGCAGTTGAGTCCCATAGTGCTCAGAGCCATTTTTTTGTATTAATATAACCAAACTGATTACAAATCTGAATGCTTGAGGTTGTAGTCATGTTCTTAGTTTTTTGGAGTGCATAATTTAAGATTTCGGTACGTTTAAAAGAAGCTGTGAATCTTCGCAATACTTTAAAATCTTATCAAGATATGACAGCGTTTCTGCGGTATTTTTAGGCAATACTTCCTTACAGTTAACTGCATCATCTACGAAGACTCCGAGGGTAATACTAACAATGTCTGGGAGGTTCTTAATACACAACATGAACAACAAAGTGAGGACAGCAACCAGCCACAAATTTACTTTCTGTTCCTTTATTCAAAGGAAACCGTTACCGGTTTCGAATCGTTGTGATTCATCATCACACGGTTTACACGCTTTCTTTCTTACATTTGGTGTGTTTTATAGATTAATTGTCCTAAAATATAAATAAAACATAATTATAAACACGCCACACACAGATGGTGGCGTTACACCTTGCGTTGCATGTGACTTACGTGAAACGCCGGTTTCGAGTGATCGTTTTTATAGCGTTCGCCCAATCGATGTAAATGCATTCCCACTGCATCCTCGTTGTTGCACACGTAATAGTTCTCACTGTACACTTTATATTTGCCGCTGAGATCGTTTCAACCACGCACCACATGTTTTGATACATACAAAGAGCTTACAAACATATGAGTGTCACAGATGCTATGATATATCGTAACATTTGACGATGATGTCCTATGTTTGGAAAGGATCATATATTCTTTTACAAAACTGTAATGCCTTTTACATTAGTACAGAGATATTTAACTTTTTTAATCTGATATTGGTAATTTAATTATAAAGTTTTTTATATATATTTAGAACTGTATAGGTAAAATAGTATATTATTTTATTACATTTGGCAGCGTGAGAATTATAGTAACATATAAATTTGCTACTTGATCTGCAGATAGGTGTATTAATATTATTTGCTTTGGAGGCTGGAAAGTAACTTTTGGAAATTTTCCAGGAAAGGGGTGTTAGCTAACTCTGTTTGTTCGTTAAGGATATAGTCTGGGGTGCTGTTTTTGTGTGTGTGTATTTCTAATTCTTCTAATATATTCATAGTGGCTCCTTTTTCTGTTAGATGTAAAATTTTTAAGTTGACCTCAATGTTTCCCACTAAATGGTTTTCTTCAGCAATATGGGCTGCAAATGCTGATTTGTTCAAGTTACCAAGTCTTAGAGCATCAATATGTTCTTTGTATCTAATTTCAAAACTTCTGCCTGTCTGTCCAATGTAGAATTTTGGGCATGTATCACATTTGAGCTTGTATATTCCTGATTTACGGTAGGGACTCTTGGAGGTGTTTACATCATGGATTACATTTTGTTGTAATTTATTATTTGTGGAAAATCTGATTCTGATATTTTTCTTCTTTTTAAATAAGTTTGCTATTTGGTATGAAAGCGGGCCTATGTATGGGAGAGTAGCATATTTAGGTTTGGCTTCAGTGGCACACTGATTTGGCTTGAAGTGACTGCTATGAATTGGATCTGTGGTTTTTGTCTACATTTTGTTGTGGAGTTTTTCTATTATTGTGGGTTTATGTTCATTATTATGAGCAACTGTTTTAATTATATTAATTTCATTTTGTTGGTCTGTGTCACTCATTGGTACTTTTTTAATTCGGTGTAGCATTGTTCTGAAATATGCCATTTTTTGTTGGCAGGGGTTGCATGATGAGTTGCTAATACTGACATCTGTGGCGGTATGTTTTCTGTAAATACTGAATTGATGTTTATTGTTACTATTGCAAATTTTCAGGTCAAGAAAGTTAGTGCTTTTATTAGTTTCATGTTCAACTGTGAATTTAACATTTTTGTGCATTTTGCTAAGATCTGCTGCTAATGTATCTATTTCATTGCTTGTGCCATCAAAAAGCAGTATTGTATCATCAACATATCTTCTGTAGTATATTATTTTGTTTGAGATGTGCTGATTGGCAGAAAAGAATTTTTGTTCTATATGGTTGATGTAAATGCCAGCCAATATCCCAGCTAAGCTACTTCCCATTGCCAAAACATCATGTTGTTGGTACAGTTTGTTGTTGAAGCTAAAGTAATTATGCTCTAGAATAAGTGAAAGTATTTCTATGAGTTCACAGATCTCTGCAACACTAATTTTCTTATATTTAACAAATTGTTTCTTATAATGTTAATAGTCTCTTTGACAGGGATGTTCGTGTACAGGTTGACTATGTCTAGTGATGCTAATTTAGCTGTTGGTGGGATGTGGATGTCTTTAATTAAGCTTATGAGTTCATGTGTGTTCTATATGGTGTAGTTATTTTCAAATGTATAGTATTTGGTAATGAGGTCTTTTAATTTACATCCATGTCAAAGAGACTATCGTCAAATGTTACGATATATCATAGCATCTGTGACACTTATATGTTTGGAAGCTCTTTGTATGTATCAAAACGTGTGGTGCGTGGTTGAAACGATCTCAGCGGCAAATCTAAAGTGTACAGTGAGAACTATTACGTGTGCAACAACGAGAATGCAGTAGGAATGCATTTACATCGATTGGACGAACGTTGTAAAAACAATCACTCGACACCGGCGTTTCACGTAAGTCACATGCAACGAAAATCTGTAACGCAACCATCTGTGTGTGGCGTGTTTATTATTATGTTTTATTTATATTTTAGGACAATTAATCTATAAAACACCACCAAATGTAAGAAAGAAAGCGCGTAAACCGTCTGATGATGAATCACAACGATTCGAAACCGGTAACGGTTTCCTTTGAATAAAGGAACATAAAGTAAATTTGTGGCTGGTTGCAGTCCTAACACCATCAACATTTGTCTTCAAAAACAGCCACGGTCTCCAACATGTCATCATATGACAAAATTGCATGAACAACAAAGGTCTCAACAACGCTTCCTTGTCAAAAATTTTATTTGTTATTCCTTACAGTTCCTTGCTCCATGGCTTTCAGGATGTCATGCGGATGTGAGTACCAGTGTCTACACTAGTGTGTGTGTGTGTGTGTGTGTGCGCGCACGCGCGCGCAATCTGTAGTTAAGTATTTACCTAGTTGACAGAAACATTGAGTTTCATTGGCGCCTGGACGGCAGCTGAGGAGGAAACTCATTTGACGCTGATTTACTACAATTTATTTCTAAGCACATAGAACAAAGATGAAATGGTCAGGAGAAGAGTCTGAGAATGCTTCCAGTGAGGACTAAAGAGCCATTCACAAAGGAAAGCCGTTCGCTTGCTTTATGTGCCACCTGTTGCTCCCCAGGTCGTCTCTATGAACCAGTGTCGACTTCCTTCGGCAGTTACGTCACAGACAGCGATCGCAGAGCCCTCCTGGTGCTCGAAAGCTTACCTCTGGTAACGGAATACGAGAAGTTCGTAGCAAGAGGTTTCAAACTGTTGCTGAAATGTTCTCCGTAAAGAGTGACGAAGAAACTCATGTTGTGGCTACGAGCAACAATGCATGTTGACCCTATGGTTGCTATATGTTCGTTACGAACAATGACAAAACTAATGCCTTTCCCGAATAGAACTGCTCAGCAATCGACGCAGTATTAATGGCACCTATAGGAAGTACTTCATACGTTTCCCATATTTCATATATCTTTTAATAGTTTCCCTCTGCTCTTTCCAGTAGTAGGCTACCCATTTCGTCAATGGAGGAGTATTATCATGAGCCCCACAAGGGTCAGTTATGGATCCATTACTTTTCTCATTATATGTTAAGGGGTTAGACCAGGGTAACATATAAACAAATAACTGCATGTATAGTAGATGAGATATAGCTTCCGCCAAATAAGAGTTTAAAATTTCTGCTTGTTTTCCTTTAATAATGACATTGAACAAATTTATAATCGTTAATTCCAGCACCGTATAGTTATCCTTTTCTTCGCCGGTGTCGAAACATTTTCGTTTTGCTGAAATTATATCGATTAACTGGCTTCTGCGTATCAGCCAAATAGTATTTTTCACGACTGGGATAACTTTTCGAACCTTTTCTATGCACATAAATTACGTTTGTTTGTCGTTTTGAAGCACTCACGTTTTACTTCTCACAAGAAACAAGCGAAATAAAAGTTAAGCATTCGCGAGACAAGCACGTGCTTTCAACTGTTTATCATAAACGAATCGAGCTACGAAGAGAAAGCTTGTTGAGAGTAGTATAATTCGCTGCAGAGTCAAAGAAACTGGTACACCTGCACGGCCCCCACGAGCTCGCAGAAGTGCCGTAATACGACGTGGCATGGATTCGACTAATATCTGAAGTAGTGCTGCAGGGAACTAACATCATGAATCCTGCAGGCTGTCCATAAATCCGGGAGAGTACGGGGGGGGGGGGGGGGGGGGAGAGAGAGAGAGAGAGAGAGAGAGGGGGGGAGAGAGAGATCTCTTCTGAAAAGCGCGTTGTAAGGCATCTCAGATATGCTGATAATTGAGGCCAACGGAAGTGCTTAAACTCAGAAGAGTGTTCCTGGAGACACTCTGTAGCAATTCAGGACGTCTGGGGTGTCGCATTGTCCTGGTGGAATTGCCCATGTCCGTCGTAATGCACAATGGACATGAATGGATGTGGCAAGTCGAAGTCACACCCTATTCCAAGGCATGATCAGGAAAATTACTAATGATTTTTACAAGTTCTGTCCGAACCGCTCTACAGCTACAGATCCTGATCCAGGTAGTCTATAAAAGCATCCGACTACGATTTTTGACTGTTCTTTGATACTCAGATTCATCCAAATTAATTCAAATTCGGAATCCGTGAGAACCCCGCTAAATTTTATCGAATTTTTACTGCAATAAACACGTCGCCACCATTGGAAACTAACCTACCTTTACTATGAATATTCCAGTTTTAACTTAGGATTTCGTTGTGCAATGACGTTTGGTTTCAACCACCTTTCTGTTCCCATACTATCTGTGCATTATAATCTTCAGTAAGCGATACAAATTCTGGGACCTTTCCTTGGATGCTCCAGCAGTTTACTAAAATCATATTAATCTTTTCTGTCTCTGGAAGAGACTCTTTGCACCACTGTCCTCTCCACAGGTTACTGTCCTCTACAACGGAAAACATGCAAAATTCTCCTTTTTCTCAAACCCCACAAAACTGTTTCACGGTGCGCGCTGCTCCCCTCGTCGGAGGTTCGAGTCCTCCCTCGGGCATGGGAGTGTGTGTTGTCCTTCGTGTAATTTAGTTTAAGTTAGATTAAGTAGTGTGTAAACTTAGGGACCGATGACCTCAGCAGTTTGGTCCCATAAGACCTTACCACAAATTTCGAATGCTGATGCCTCCTCCTACAGATGTTTACCAAGGTATTCGATTTTATTCCCTCCTGATATATCCATTAACACTTGAACCAACACCACCTTCTTCGCATTAACCAGTGTGTTTCGGTCCCAGTTTTTCTTCTGATGATCAGCTGCTGAACCTTACCAATCTCCTATTCCACCAACTCAACTCCCATAAATCTCGTATTTTTGTCTCCCTCGACCTATAAAGAGCCTACGACCATGTATGGCATTCCGTTCACCTTTTCAAACTCCAGACATATGCACAAACTATGTTTGTCTTATTGCATCCTTCCTATCTAATCGCCCATCTTTTGTCATTATTAACAATACCAATATCCTACTGCAGGAGTGCTCCAAGGCCTGTTTTCTCTCAACTCCTTTGTCTCCTCTACATGATATGTCCAAACTACCCACCAAGACATTCAGAATACTGATGGCATCGTTTTCCTCGACGTCTAACCTACACTCCAGAAATCCCAACGATCCCTTCAAATTCACCTCAGTCAGTTTACCTCCTGGTGTAAGCAATAGCTCCTCAAGATCAACCGCTTCAAAACACAGGCAATAATTATAGGACGAACCACCCACGCCTTTCGCTTCCATGACTTCTACCTTACCATTTACAACTGTCCTTTCCAGGTAATTAACACACTAAAATATCTTGGACTAACCCTTGGCTGGCAACTACCATGGAAACCTCACCTACTAACCATCGAAAAGAAAGCCCACAACAGACTTAAACTACTAACATGTCGAATGTGGGGATTACACCCCCTCCACTATTCTCCACACCCACAAAACATTGATATGATTCATCCTCTGCTATGGAACTATTGCATGGATCTCCACCCCACCTAAGTTCTATAAGGCCCTCCAAATCCTCGAACGCCATACACTCCATCTGGCTTTCTGCATCTGTTTACCTTCCCCCACTTGGATCCTCTAACATTTCACCAAATCCCCCCCCTCCTTACCCACGTTGAACAACTACGAATCTCCTATAATGTCCGCAAACTAGAATCCAATAACTTTATTGTCTCCCATTTGACGACCAACCCTGGTATGATGCTGTGCCTTTGCAGACACATGCCTCCATCCCTGCACCTACAGACCCTCCATATTCTATCCCAACGCAACTTCAACCAACTTCCTCTCCTTTATTTATCCCTCCTTTCAACTTTAACTCTTCCTCGCCTATCCCACTCCACGTTAGGAATCCTCACCCCTTTCCCTCTCCATCCATCCTCATTCCTTACCTGTTGCAACCATTTCCCAGCCCATCAAACACATTATTCCTCGTCGTCTTTCTCTCCCACTGACAGTGTTTCCCGCTATCCACCTCAGCTCCTACCTCTCATCTCCACAGTTTTACCATGTAACAAACTTCTTCTGACTAACCATACCCCTCAACCCTATGGCATATACTCTCCCCTCCAGCAATATCTCTCACTCCAGTGCAGGTCCTTCAGATTTTACGTGAAAGTGCATGCTTCGTTGTTTTTATCCAAAAAATTTCACCATCATGCGATGTATTTTTTTTAAATGTATATACTTCCGTCGTTTTCAACTGCCTATCTTTCATTTCTAATTTGAAGTAGAAAACAGGCCCAAATTTTGTTTGTATTTGTAGTTGTAGTTTTTTAATTCGCCTGGTTGACGAGTGGAGAATTGTACCGTTAGCAGTCTCCCCCCCCCCCCCCCCACTCCCGGCCATTTAGGGCGACGGGGATGAAATAATAATAATAATATCAATGAAAAAAAATGTATATTGAAGGTACATAGCCTATATCCACCCACAGTAGATTTGTGTGAATTACAAACAAAGAAACACATGGACATTCTTAGTCTTATGTATGTATCCTGGGACACCCTTTATAGATTACATCATGCTATCGGCTACGAGAAACTTTACTACTGCGAGCCACGACCAAATAAAAGGCTTCTCACATTCTTATCAGCGTTCGCTAACGGTTTTGCATACTTGACCAAATCTACATCCAATATTCCAGATAGAACTCCTTACATGTTACTCCTATTTACCACTACCTCCGATTTTTGCTTTATTAAATCGTATGTTACTCCACAGAGGTCGTCCGACGAATTCCTCTGCCACAACTGTTTACTAGAAGAGACTCCAAGGCAACAGAAACGACTGAAATTTTTTCGATTCCTTCCGGCTTTTTCAGCTTTGCGTAGAGCGCTTCTTTCAGTAACCTTATATTGTTCACAGTTTCTTTAATACGTCATCAGGTATCCGAAGCAGCCAAACCATGCCACGCAGAGCTATAATTAATCGGATAAGAAGGTGAATCTTCTAAGACAGTACATAAAAAAAGGTGATACAAATTACAGGTGGTACGACGAAATAAGAAACAGCTCGCTACATCACCTTCAATAGTAGTTTTATATTCCAAAACTTAACCTACTGCCAGTAAGATACTTATCCAGCATGTAAGCTGCCGTACGAACCGTGAATGTGCGTTTGGAATACAATATTACGTGTTCGAGCCACGCCGTGATTTCGGTGTGCCTTGCATGCCAGCAGAGTCGGGTTGGTGTACGTGTCGTGCTGTCTCATGTTCTATACACGATAGGAGGGATTGGTTTTCCAAGAAGCAGGTCGTCGTAACAGCAATACACCATTCAGGGGACGCTGTCGGCTGTTCTTTGCGGCGCTATAACTTATCGTTTCCGATCCTAATCAGAACGAGCTTGTGTAACAGTCCTTTTGTACTCACTTCGAAGAGTGATTTTACATACTGTATGTAACTGCACCCCTACATCAAAACAGTATGTTGAAACATCTGTAACTATCTATGCTAAAAGTAAAACTGTCGTTTCCGTCTATCTGTCTGTTTGAACACACTAATCTCCAAAAAGTACATGATGATTTTTAATGAGGTTATGGGGTTTTCACAGATAGCTTGAGCCCAGCCAGGGACAACGTATTTGCTTTATTTCATCAAAATCGGATCACGGGAAAAACATATCATGATTTAAAATCTTCTCTAAATCCGTTGTGTCTTTCGGTTGGTCGTTTGAATAGGCTACTCAGCACAACTAGTAGACGAATTTTCGTGTGGTTTTCATAGGTAACTTTACCTTAGCTTATAACATTAGGCTGCATGCTCAAGCTAATATTACCCTCTGAGCGGATTTTGAAATTTTGACCGGGTGTGTGTCTAACGGATAAAGGTATCGGACTGTAATTCTGAATGTATTGCAATTAACAGAAAAAATAAACAGGCTCTAACTTTGGGGTTTCATGAAAGTAGTAAAATGCATATATCAATGAAAAAACGAACGGTCTGCAGCCTAATTAGGCACATTAATTTGGAAATATAGGTTTAAGAAAATTGAATATCAGTTATTGAAGTTACTTTCATTAATATTCCCTTTGAACAGCACACAGGATACACACGGACACAGGGCACTCTGAGCTGTGGCTAGCAGTAGTTACGAGAAGTGCATATACTAGTAATCAAAGAAAGCAAACTCGTATCAGACTCACACTAACAAGAACTACATTCAAATGTTTTTACTTGTATCAGTACTGAAATGTTCCTGCCAGAAGTGCAGAACTAAAATTGGCCAGGAGGGGTTCTGACTTAACTAACGTATAAATACCACAATTAATATAAATAATACCACAATCACACTGTTTATACTCCCATTTATAGAAATATATCAGATTTCCTTAGGAGTAATAATAGTCCATTTATCTTTTCAATATGTAAAGAATATGATGGAGATCAATAACTAGTATAGCACTAGTGAAGTTCTAAGATTACTTCAGTAGCAAAGACTAATTCAAACAAAATTAGCTTTTAACTTCACTTCGAAAAGTTAAAATTTTTGCTTTTCAAGTAAAATTATTCAACACTGAGCTCGATTAATTTCAAAAAAATCGTTCATGATAGTAATCAAGGCTAAATTATGTTTCAAATACTTTTAACTTATGTACCGTTTTCATCATCTGCGAAGCAGGTATTTTAGACAGTAACATTTACATATTCTAGCACTGACTTTTTACAAAACGATACTTTGCAATAAATTGAGAGCACTTTAGCAAATTTCTAACTAACTTCAACTTTTTCTAATCCTTGCACATTTGACAAACATAAATAAATCCGTAATTCATTTAAAATATGATACTCGGTTTTATAACCACTTAGGAGAGGACTCTGCATAGGTTCATGATCAGAATAGAAGATATGGTTGTAAACACAGGTTTATAGCACTTGGATTATTATTAAAATCATTCACACAAATTCACTGGTCCATGCTGTGATACATATCTGTACGCATGAAGTTGGTGGAGCAGTGGCGATGTGGTGGTGGTAAGCGACATGGCGGCTAACTGTACTCACGGCTCTTGATGTTTGAATGCTCCATGAAATTTCTTCTTGGTGACGGATTTTTAACGTGTTAGAGACATTCCTTATTGCCGTGAGTACCATGCAATAGCCAAATCTACATCCGAGGCAAAATTCCTTGCAAAGCGGCTTCCAGTTGCCTCCCTTGGCACCGTCGATGTGTACCGTGCAACGGCTAGCCACTGACTGCGTACCGTTCCACCAAGGAGACGCCCAGTTCGACCTCGAAAACTACCTTTTCATCGCGCCGAGCCACTTCCGTTCCGGAGGGACTTCCCTACAACTTTTACATTTTCCGATACAAGTGCCCTAAGCATGAACCAGTTTCCAATAACATTGTTTTTCTTTTAAACATACGTATATTTTAAAATGTCATTATTTCAAATATCATTTAGCTTTTTCCATATATGCATTACAGAACTCGTTTCCTGTCACAAATCAATGACCTTAACTAAGAAAGAACACACACTTCCTAATTACAGTTACACTGTTACATAATATAACCCTACTTCCAATCGATGTAAGTGTTACAAGCCTTTATTTCATGAAAAACAGATAATGGAAAAAATATATCGTGATTTAAAGTTTTATATAAAACTGTCATGTCTGTTCGAACACGCTAATCTCCAAAACTATTAGAAGAATTTTCATGCAGTTTTCACAGGTAACTGGGGCTTAACTTGGTCCGACACATAGGCTTTATTACATCAAAATCGCAAACCAGAAAAAAAGATATCGTAATTTAAAGTTTTATGTAAGCACGTATGCTCAGCTTAGCAGTTTGTAAACTTAAATGTTAAAGGTGTAGTACACCAAAGAACTAATAGATGGCACTGTTAATTTCGTAGTAGTCCAAAGAGTCAATAAATGATGCTGTCAGTCTTTTAAAGCCAGAGATGGGAGTATTTTTGGAAGTTTGCGTCAGTGACAGAATTAATCCCGCGATATTATTTTTACGATAATGCAAACTAACAGCGAATTTAATTTGCTGGAATATAATGATTTTCTGATTCCACTTTTTGTATTAAAAACTAAACGATATTGTTATCGTTTTTCAGTAAATTTTGGTTATATTTGACCTGTTATAAGTTTTATTTTTCATCATCAGGGTTGGATCTGCTCCTTCGAACACGTCAGATTACAGAGCCTGGGCTACCCTCAGGGTGAAATCTACGCTATCGAAGCGCCTGTTGCTGTTGCCATCAGTCCGTCAGTCTGTCTGTCTGTTTGTCTGTCTGTTTGTTCGCCTGCCTGCCTGCCATTATCGTCCGTCAGTCATCGCCGCCGCCGCTGTTGTCGTCCATTCGTCCATCCACCTGTCCACCTGCCTGCCTGCCTGTCTGTTCGCCGCCGCCGACGCCGCCCGGTGCTCGCCACCGCCTGATGTTCGTCCGTTCGCTACCGTCCATCGCCGCCGCCGCCGCCGCCTGCTGTCCGTCCGTCGCCATCTCACCATCATGAGCCTTCCCACCTCCACTGTCATCTACACCTCTTCCTCCCCCTCTTCCAATGCCACTTCTTGGAATGCCGCCTCTGGCCTCCCTCCTTACACCTCGCCTCCCCTCCCTCCCCTCACCCATTCCCCCATTTCCTCCCCTGCTGTGCATCCCCACATCTACACCCTTCCCCCAGCCTCCACACCCGCAGCAGCTACTACCCATTCCCCCACCCTCACATACGCCTCCTCTGCCACCTCTGCTGCCACCCCTCAGGTGGTTGGCTTCCCTTCTCTCACCCCCCCCACCCCATCACTTTATCATCTGCGTCCCCCGCACGTCACACTGGGCCACCATCTCCACCACTGAACCAGCTGCTTCTCCTGGCACCTCCACCATGCCAACGGGATCTGCCACCTGCCACCTCCCTCTCCTTTCCGTCCCTCTCACCTCCTCCCAGCCTCCATTCTCCAAAAAACCCCAAAAGCGCGTCATTGAAGACTCTGCTCCCGCCACTTCCCACAAAAAGTCATCACTTCCTCCCCCTCCCCCCATCATCTCAGTGAACACCACCTCTCCTCCTGCCACCTATACCCCAGCCCCCACCCTCCTCACCTTTGTCCTGTCAAACCCAGACCCTAAGTTCCTTGATGCCCATACCATCACCACGGAGATATGAAAGTATCTCCCTGGTCCTCCTATCTCGCAGCTGATTCCTCGCAGGGACTTGGTCCACATCAAGTCTCCCTCCCCCTCCTTTCACATGGACCTCCTCCATCAACTCCCTGACTCCCTTCCCCTCCTCTACCTCACCCCATCAACCCCAGGCTCCCCGTTGTCCCCACACCTACACCGCTGTGATCACCATGCTCAGCCGGGTGATCACGGAGCATGAGGTGTTGGTGGAACTGAACTCACACCTGGTCCTGAAAATCCACTAGGTGCGATGTATCCACAATGCCTCTGGTCCCACCTATTTCATGCAGGTCTTTTCAGAGTCCAGCCCATCCATTGACCACCTCCTCCCCAGGGTGCCTTGATTTTCCACTGTCACCATCCAACTGAATCCTCCAAATCCCCTCCCCAATCCTACTGCTACCAGCACTGCCTCATGTACAACAATCACCTGATCCCCAACTGCAAAAACCCCCCACTTGTCCCCATTGCAAGGCCTCCCACTTTCTTAAAAACTATCCCAACCTCGCCACCCCTCCTTCCTATAACACTTGCAACAGACCCCCCCCCTACTTACTCCTACAAGTGTAAAGCTAAACCCCCTCCTGCTACCCCTGAGCTTACTGTCCCTGTCCATCCTATTGATCCCTCTGTCCACCCCAACAATTCCCTCCATCCACCCCCCACAGCTGAGGACATCATCTGCTTCCTCACCATAGTCCTCTAAAACTTTCATCCTTTTCAACACCCCCACACCCTCCAACAGATCTCCCTCACTGCCTGCTGTGTCTTTCACCTGAACACCTTCGCCTCTTACTTCCACAAGCAAGCCCACTTCACCTTCACCCACCTTGACACCCAAGTTTAAGCATCTTCCCTCCCCTCTCTTCCCTTCATGGCACGGCACGGGTGTTGCATCCTGTTCCAGAACATCTGCTCCTTCCACACCAACAAATACCTACTCATGAACACCCTGTCCCACCACTGGGTCGACACCTTCCTCCTGAACGAAACCTTTCTCCAGGCCTACCATACTACCCTCACCTCTCCCTATATCCTACACTGCACTGATGCTCCTGGTCCTCGAGCACAGGGTGGAGTCACCATTGGCCACCTTAAGCTTATCCTGGTCTGGTCACAGCCCCTCCTCAATGTCCCACCGAACACCTTATCCTCAGTGTCTTCTTCCCCTCCCTCACCATTACCTGCACCACCATCTATGTCCGCGCCACTGCTCCTCTCCCTATGACTACATCTCCCACATTGACTGCACCTTCCCCACCTATGTGATTGCCACCGACATAAACATACATAGCCGCTCCCCTGCCAGTGGTGGCATCAGGTCCTCTCCATGATCCAAGGTGACCTTTTTTCACTTCCCCAGCACACCCATCCCAAAAGCGACACCACCTCTGATATTGTCATTGCCTCTAGCAACCTCCTTGGGCATATCGACATCAACATCCGTGAGCCCACAGGTAGCGACTACCTCCCTATCCTTCACACCATAACGTCTGCTCACCCCCCGCCTCCGGCTCCCCGCCCTGCAACCCCTCCCAAGGTCGTCCATGACTACCATTGTGCCAATTGGGATACCTACCGCGAATCCATCAGGACCCAGGTCGAAAGTGACCCTCTTACCCATCACCATCTTGACAAAATCATCAACAGCTCGTCCTTCCTTCAGAAGGTAATTACTGATGCCGTGGAGGCCTACTAAAACCATCCACTCCCACCATCCCACTCTCCCTCCACAGGCTGTCCTCCTCCTCCACGAATCCCGCCACCTTTATCGCTCCTTCCTGTGCAGTGACAGAAGTATACTCCAATGCCACCAGCAAATACGGCGATATGTACGGAACCTTATTACAGCAAAGAAACGCTGGGACTGGTGCCAGACCTGTACACGACTCAACGGCACCCTCCCTATCAACTCCTCCAAGTACTGGTCTGCCTTCCATCGCCTTACTGGTTCCTATTCTGCACCCCATTACCCCCTTCTCCATAACGACCGCCCTCTCCCCAACAACCTCAGTAAGGCCAACCACTCCGCTTCCCACCTTTCTGAGGTTTTCTCCATCCCTCATGATCCCCACTTTGATTATTCTCTTTTCCCCACCGTCATGACTGCTGGCAGCAGTGGTCACGAGAATGTACGGTCGCAAAGAGGCCAGGCTCCAGATGGCCACGTGGCACTACCGAGAGGATAGACTGTAATCTGCGGCTTATGGCTCTGGCGCATCGTAATTATTCTGCAGCAGCAGTCTGAGCAGCAGTTGGCAACACAGAGACACAACGAACTTCTACAAATTGGTTACTTCAAGGACAGCTCCAAACCAGACGCCCTGTAGTGTACGATCCACGGACCCCAAACCACCACTATTTGAGACTTTAATGGTGTGAAGCGATGGCTAATTGGATGGTAGGGTGGAGATCTGTTGTGTATTCTGATGAAAGCTGGTTCTGCGCCTGTGCCAGTGATGGCTGTGTGTTGGTTAGAACGGGGCCAGTTGAGGGCCTGCAACAAATCTGTGTGCATGCTAAATGCACTGGACTTACACCTGGATTTATGGTCTAGGGTGCAACATCGTACGGCAGCAGGAGCAATCTCGTGAATATCTCACGCACCCTGACAGCAACTTTGTACGTAGGTCTGGTGATTCGACCCGCTGTGCTGCCGTTCATGAACAGAATTCCATTAAGTGTTTTCAACAGGATAAAGCTCGCCCACATACTGATGCTGTAACCCAACGTGCTGTACAGAGTGTGGAAATGTTCCCTTAGCCTGATCTATAGCCAGATCCGTCTCCAATCTAGCACATATGGGGCATCATTGGACGACAACTCCACCGTCATGCATAAACATCATTAACCATCCCTGTATTGACCGTCGAAGTGCAGCAGCCGTGGACCTCCATCACACAAACTGACATCTGACACCTGCGCAGCCAAATGCATGGACGTTTGCATGCTTGCATTCAACATTAAGCTGGTTACATTGATTTTAATGTACTAGCATTTCAGATTTGCTGTTGCTTATCTTACACACACATTAACCTGTGATCTTGCAACGTTAATCACTTAAATATGATACCTAGACACATGTATTCCGAGAACTTCTTTATCGTACAGTAATTAGTTTTTGGTGTTGCGATATTTTTCCCGTCAGTCTAAAATTATTAGAAACTTACTTTCGTTTCCAACGGTTTTATTCCTTTGTGTCAGGGGGTGCTGGGTGGTCCCTCTGCTGGCACTTCATCATCATCTCACTATGAAGTTCACACCGCGAATGAGGGGAATGGGGCTAATTGATTCATAATATAATAAAGGGAGGGGAGAGGAAAGTTCGATTGCTTTCGGTCCATTGGGATTCGCGCCATTTTATTATGCTCCAATTGGTTGAGTGTGCTTTTCCAACCATTTTACGAGTATGTCGGGTGACCATTGTCGCCTTGTTGTCTCTGTCTTTTAGGGGCTCCCCTTGGTGACTTTTATCAATTGCCGGTTGTTCATCAAGGAACCAAACTGTGTAACCTGACACTGGGTGTCCTTATCAGTGAACTTGAGATAAGAAACCAGTTACAATCGTTCGTGGGATCTGATAGCCCACTTACGAAAGCTGCTATTGTCGTGCAAAGTTGGTGAGTCGAGGAAAGGATTCTGTGTTTGCCACTCTGTTAGTGGACAGCTAATGAGGAAGAGCCACTGGAGAAGTATGTTGGTCTTTTTTCCCAATTATCACGGCCTTGTTCAGGCTCAGGCTATATACTCGTAGTCTGCAGTCTATGTATCAGCACTACAAAGAGAACCGCGCAACAAAATTTTAAAATAAAAAAACGTCTTTGTGTTCATAGTTTTGGTCTTATAATTCGTAGATATAGTGATCTTATTTGGATGAATGTTTTCGGTGGACAGCTGGTATGAATTAAGTTGACATTCACTTTTCAAACGTCGCGCTCCCTCATGTCAAATTCTGAATACTGCCATGTTAAACGGGTGATATTTCAGTTGGCAAAACTGCTGAGAGTTTTAAAACAATGGTTACCGGAACGTTGGCAGTTCGAAATGAAATCGGTTCTGCAGAAAACCTATTTCTTCAGTACTTCGTTCCATCTAAACTAGGATCTCTAAAACGTCAAAGATGGTTTTCCTTATATGGAGATCACTCTAAGAATCTACCTTTCACCTATGATTACAGGAAAAATAACTTTCACAACTGAAATTCATAAAAACAGGTTACGAACCTCCATGTTTCGGCATCACTCGGTATCGAAAGTCAAGATATTGTAATTATCATCATTAGCATGAAGTGTAGAGGCAGAACAATTATCCAGTTACATTATTTAATTCATTTTAAGGATGATAATTTGCGAAGATATTGTAATTGAATATGGTATAGGCAAAATCTGCTTGACGGATACATGGCTTTTGTTATGATGCATTTACCTTACAACCATGATTGCTTATACTGACAATACGTTTTTTACAAATTCGAAATAAATATTTTTGCGTGGACACTAAAGCAAACTCCTTGTTCCTTTTTTTTTAAAAAAAAAACAGTATTTGTTCTTAGCGATATGAATAAATCATGTTGAACTCCTTAATTTCAATCGTTTTCAGTTTTTAACCCCATCATTACATAAAATCATAAATTGAATAGCCAAATTTTACGAAACTAAAAAACAAACCTTAAATTCTGCATGACAAGGGTCTGTGTCTAAAATCGCTCTAAAATGCTATTTTTTTCAGGCTATTTATCACATTTCCACTGCTAGGGGTCACACCACAGGTCAGCATAGGAATCTATAGGTCGCAAATACTGTCCTAGTAAATACACATTTCGAAGGATGTACTGGTAGGAGCTAGCTGGAGACGGTCATATAGTTAGAGACTGTCTAGAGAGGCTTGATTAATGTGAATGTGCTGTGTTATTTTCTGGAAACTATCGTGTTTACTCTAGAGTTAGTGTGTGCCCTCGTCCTGTTAATCGTTATCCAGAAACCTGCACCCCACAGAGTCAAGGAATTTTTATTGGTACCAGCAGACGACTATGTGGAGGTAGATAGCGCCGTCCTCTTCCGATCCTATGGTCGGGAGACAGAACTCCCGTAAGGTTATGCAAAGCTGAGCGTAATCAGACAATGGCATACTGTCTAGTTTAATGAGTTTGCGTCGTATATGTTTGTATTCTGGCTTACTGTTTACGTCATCTTGTATTGTGTTGTGGCGGCTGCTTTAGCTCTGCTCACAAAAGACGCACTCTCGTGAGAGCAAGCACGACGTTGTTCCATCAACGTAATCGCCGTACCGTCTGCTGCAGGCTATCATTGAGGCTACTGTAATACCTGATATCGTTGCACTACGTAGCACGTCCGCGAAGTGGCCATTTACCTAGGGAGTGAACGGTAAAACAAACTATCAAAATGTTCGTGTCGCCTTTTTGGAACAATAGAGAATCGAATCATCCCAATTAATGTCTCAAACTAACCTCTGTGTAACACTTCCTTAATAATTATCTGTTGCAGGTAATTTTAAATTATTCACTGGTCTACTCCCGCCGGTTACGTGGATACGTGTTTACAACGTAATAGTTTCTAAGACTAGCCAACTGCCTCTATCGCTTTGTTCCATCGCACGTCAACGTCTTCTAATATGCATCTTTCTCTGCCAAGTACGCTGATCAGCCAGAAAATTATGACCACCTACCTAATAGCCGGTGTGTCCACCTTTGGCACGGATAACAGTGGCCACGCGTTGTGGCATGGATGCAGTGATGCATTGGTAGGTCGCTGGAGGGAATTGGCAAAACATCTGCACACACAAGCCGCCTAAATCGCGTAAATTACGGAGAGCGGAGCGCTGAATCCTGAAGCCACAAGCACATCCCAGATTAGTTCAATCGGGTTCAGATCTCGCGAGTTGAGGTGCCAGCACATCAACTGGAAATCGCCGCTGTTTCCTCCAAGCACTCCATCACACTCCTGGCCTTGTGACATGGCGCGTTGTCTTGCTGAAAATGCCACTGCCCTCAGGAAACATGATCGTCATGATGGTCTGCAACCAGTGCGCTTACCCCTCCCCCCCCCTCCCCTGCCCCCCAGCCACTATGGTGCTCGCACGAGGTCTTCTGCGCCAACAGATGCCCACGTGAATGTCCGCCAGAGCATAATGGAGCCGCCGCCAGCTAGTCTCTGTCCCACAGAACAGGTGTCAAGGAGCTGTTCCCGTGGAAGACGACAGATTCGCGCCCTCCCATAGGCATAGTGAAGAATGTGACGGCATTCATCAGACTATGCAACGCCCTGTCACTGCTCCAACGTCTAGTGCCGATGGTCACGTGCCCATTTCTGTCGTAGTTGGCGATGCCGGGGTGTTAACATTGGCACATGCATGGGTCATCGGCTGTGGAGGCCCATTGTTACGTGTGTTCGATGCACTGTGTGTTCAGACACACTTCTACTCAGCCCAGTACTAAGGTCTGATATTAGTTCCGGCCCAGCCTAGGACATCCGACATTTGTAATGAGGAATGGCCCCAAACCCTTCGACGTCTGAAAGTGGTTTCACTTTCATTTCGCCACGTATTGAAGACACTCACCACTGCACTCTTCGAACAAGCGACAAGTCGTGCAGTTTTCGAAATGCTTGTGCCGACGCTCTGGGTCATCACAATCTGCCATCAGCCAAACAGGTAGATCGCATGTCTTCCCCAGTCTACACACAGACAGCACTTTCACTGATACTACATGCACTATGTGTGTGTCTGAATAGCAGTCATTCCTCGCCAGGCGACGCTGCTATCGCCTGGGCTGGTGTATATCGATGGTAGGTCGGTGGTCATGATGTTCTAACTGATCACTGTATGTTGATCACAAAAATAACACAAAAAAGGAAAAGAGAACCACACCTGATGCTTAAATAGAGCGAATCGCTGTTTCTAACCTTAGAAAACCATCAAACGTGCTGCACACAGATGGCGCCATACCGTGTAAGCATAGGATCCTGTAGGTTGCTATGGTAGTTGATGTCCATATGCAGAGTGGAACTATCTGTGCAGTACAGCAGGAAACTTCGAAAGTTCCATCCAAGAACATCAGGTTTTCGACCCTGAAAGGCGACTGGGAAAGCTACTGTGATCGCTGTGTACAGATGTGGGCTGAGTTGGCGGCCCTTCGCTCACAGCTCCAGACTGCATTGGCTTCCATCACACAACTCGAGGCTGCTAGCAAGGAGCATCACTGTGGGGGTCCAAGCACGTCCCACGTGTCCCCCAATCGGTCCATTGCTGTGGCCGCCCCAGGTACTGCCTGCACTGAGGATGACCGCTCACATGTCGTCGAGTGGGAGATCATTCCAAAGTCTGGCAGGCAATGAAAAACTTCCGACGAGCCGATCGTAGGGCCTCCATGGTTCATTTGACGAACAGGTTTCGGACGTTTTCTGTAGCTGACGATGTCTCTAAGCCGGATGCATTTTCTCGGCCCGCAAGGTCTGGGCATTCACAGAAGGGTGGGTTTGTTGGTAGTTGGGAGCTCCATCGTTAGGCATATAGTGGCGCCCCTTCGGAATATAGCTACCAAGGAGGGGAAGGAAGGTAGTGCGCACTCCGTGTGCATACTGGGGGGAGTCATTTCGGATGTGGAAAGGGTGCTTCCGGATGCCATGAAGAGTACAGAGTGAAGCCAACTGCAGGTGGTGACTCACGTCGGTACCAATGAGGTGTGTCGCTTTGGGACGGAGGAGATTCTCTCTGGTTTCGGGCGGCTAGCGGAAATGGTGAAGACTGCCAGTATTGCTTGTGAGATTAAGCAGAGCTCACTATCTTCAGCATCGTCGATAGAACCGACTGTGGTCCTTTGGTGCAGAGCCAAGTGGTAGGTCTGATTCAGAGGCTCCGGTGGTTATGTGACTATGTAGACTGCAGATTCCTTGACTTGCGCCGTAGGGTGGTGGGTTTCCGAGTTCGCTTAATAGGTCAGGAGTCCACTACACACAGGAGGCGGCTACACGGGTATCGGGGGTTGTGTGGAAGGGACTGGGCGGTTTTTTTAGGTTAGAGGGTCTCAGGGAACCACAGAAAGGGCGTCCGTCTAAAAGTGGGCAGGTAAAACACAGAAAGATAGTTGTAGAAGCGATCGGTATCGTAGTTGTAAATTGTCGTAGCTGTTTTGGTAAAGAACAGAGCTCCAAGCCCTAATAGAAACCACTGAATCTCAAGTAGTTATAGGTAGAGATAGCTGGCTAAAGCCAGAAATAAGTTCAGTCTACATTTTTTCAAAAGATCTAACAGTGTTCAGAATGGATAGATTAAATACAGTTTTTGGTGGAGTATTTATTGTTGTCAGAAGTAGTTTGCCTCGTAGTGAAATTGAAGTAGATAATTCCTTCGAAAGAGTATGGATAGAGATTTTACCTGGCAATCGGACTAAAGTATTAACTGGATCGTTTTACCGACCCCCCGAAGATATAGTTGCTGAACAGTTCAAAGAAAACTTGAGTCTCTTTTCAAATAGGTATCCCATTCATACAATTTATAATTGTGTATAATTATAGTTGGTGGTGACTTCAATCTACCCTCGATATGCTGGAAAAATTATTCGTTTAAAGCCGGCGGCAGGCGTAAAACGTCATCTGAAATTGTCGTCGCATTTTTCAAAATCCAAAGACGATGAAAGGTGAAAATATCTTCTGAACTAATTTGGATCATTTATTGGCATCATGCCCATATATACATACAAAATAGTATTGATTTCAAACTTTCTGAATGTGTATATTTGTTCCACTAAATTGTGTCAATTTTCGCTATTACCATTGTTTATTCTGCTGTTTCTCTAGGAAATGTGATGTCATTGAGAAAAACTGATTTTACCAGTGTATTCAGCACCCCAAAATTAGGTATATCCGCCCATTTACAAACCAGGTGCAGAAAAAAGTTTCAATTTGTTAACTAGTGTTATAGTCGGTGGTGACTTCAAGCTACCCTCGATATGCTGGAAAATTTATACGTTTCAAGCCGGCGGCTGGAATAAAAAGTCATGCGAAATTGTACTGAATTTTTTCTCAGAAAATTATTTTGAACAAATTGGACAAATAGTGGGTATCGTGACGAATACAGGGATTAGCGATCACAAGGCAGTTGCTACTAGGCTGAATACCGTAACACCTAGAACTATAAAAAAAACGCAAAGTATATATATTTAAAAAAGCTGATAAAATGCTCTTAACGCCTTTTTATGAGACAGTCTTCACTCCTTCCGATATGATCATGTATGCGTCGAAAAATTGTAGAATGATTTCGAAGAGATAGTATCGACAGCAATTGAGAGATATATACCACATAAATTAATAAGTGATGGTACTGATCCCCAATGGTACAGAAAACGGGTCAGATCGCTGTTGCAGAAGCAGCGGGAAAAGTATTTCAAATTTAAAAGAACCCAAAATCTCCAAGACTGGCAATATTTTTGGAAAAGTTCGAAATATAGCGCGTACTTCAATGAGAGATGGTTTTGATAATATCCACAACAAAATTCTGTCTCGAAATCTGGCAGAAAGTCCAAATTGATTCTGGTCATACATAAAGCACACCAGTGACAAGACGTAATCAGTACTTTCACTGATGACTGTGCCACTAAAGCAGAGTTATTAAACACGATTTTCCGAAACTCCTTCACCAAAGAAGACGAAGTAAATATTCCTGAATTACAATAAAGAACAATTACCAAGATGAGAAACATAGAAGTAGATATCCTCGGTGGAGAAAGGCAACTTAAATCAATTAATAAAGGCAAGGCCTCCGGTCCAGATTGTGTACCAGTCAGGATCCTCTCATAGTATGCTGATACAATACCTCCATATTTAGCAATTATATACAACTGCTCTCTCACAGAGAGATCCGTACCTAAAGACAGGAAAATTGCTCAAGTCACACCAATACCCAAAAACGGAAGTAGGAGTAACTCGCTGAATTACGGGCCATTATCACTAACGTAGATTTGCAGTAGGGTTTTGGAACATATACTATATTCGAACATTGTGAAGTACCTAGAAGAAAATGATTTATTGAAACATAGTCAGCACGGATTCAGAAAAAATTGTTCTTGCGAAACACAACCAGCTCTTTATATCTATGAAGTAATGAATGCTATCGACAGGGGATATAAAATTGATTCCATATTTTTAGATTTCCAGAAGGCTTTCGACACCGTTCCTCGCAAGCTTCTTCTATCCAAACTGCGTGCCTATGAAATATTGCCTCAGTTGTGCTACAGGATTCGTGATTTCCTGTCAGAAAGGTCACAGTTCGTAGTAATAGACGGAAAGTCATCGAGTAAAACAGAAGTAATATCCGGCGTTCTCCAAGGAAGTTGTATAGGCCCTCTATTGTTCCTGATCTATATTAAATATATTAACGGCATAGGAGACAATCTGAGTAGCCGTCTTAGATTGTTTGCAGATGATGCTGTCATTTACCGTCTTGTGAAGTCATCAGATGGCGAAATCGAATTGGAAAAGTGCGGTGTGGCATCCGCATCAAGTAAAAAGAACGGCAGCGCGTGTTGTATTATCGCGAAATAGGGGAGATAGTGCCAGAGACATGGCACGTGAATTGGAGTGGCCATGATTAAAACAAAGGCATTTTTCGTTGCCACGGGATCTTCTCATGAAATTTCAATCACCAGTTTTCTCCTCTGACTGTGAAAACATTCTATTGGCACCCACCTATATAGGGAGAAATGATAATCACGATTAAATAAGAGAAATCAGGGATCGCACAGAAAAATTCAAGTGCTCGTTTTTCCCGCGTGCCGTTCGAGAGTGGTACGGTAGAGAGACAGCTTGAAGGTGGTTCATTGAACCATCTGCCAGGCACTTTATTGTGAATAACAGAGTAATCACGTAGATGCACTACTCAACTGGTACAAACGTGACCCTTTTTTTCCTTCATTCATCTCTCCAACGCATTTCATCTTGACTCCGTTGGAATTGTTCTCCATACGTCTACCAGAGAGGCATAAAAACAGAATTACCAACGGAAAAACATTATTTGTTGATTTTGCAGACACACTGAAGACCAAAATAAATCTTACGGCACCGGTGCTACTTAGGCAGGTGTTGGCTGTAGCCCCAACGTCTCCGCTCATCATCAGAAGTCTCTCACACCATGAGGCGATATCAGAGGAATACGTCCACTGTCGATTATTCTTCCTCCTCTCTTCTCCCACAATGATCTAGAGGATTATTATACCCTCATGCCCAGTTTCATAAACTCCATATCCTTTCTCATCTTCATCATCTACGGAAGGAAACTGACTTACACTTAATGGAACTGCTAGCAAACTACAAGCGTCCTGTTGTCAAAATATCCTTATTCATCCTGTGACAGTAGATATGCTGTGGCCGTGATACAAACAGCTATGTTACTATCTCCCTGCTCATATTCTACCATGTCAAACACTACCTGATAGAGAAAGACACAAGACATGCTTTCCATCTTGGTTTCCATTTGAATCTCGTGAATGGAATAAAATTGTTTCGTGTGTCAAAGAAGTATTCTATTCAGTCCTAAAACTGAAATAAATAAATAAAAATAATAAAAAACAACTGCAACGTGCCATTTTGATGTTCAGTTTAGGACTTTGCTTTCGATTTAAACTGACAGTAGGAACATGAAAAGTATAGAGAACACAGTGCTGACTGCGACCCGATTCGTGACTATGTTGCATGGTCAAGAAGGTTTTAAGAACTCAATGTGACAAATTGACTTCCAGAAGAAAATTAAAATGAAACGTGTAATGATCGTTCATATTATTTCACTACACCCGAAATATAATGCACTCAAGTCACTGAAAGAGATAAGCCAAGTTTAATGTCAACGAAAGCACAAACACCTACAAATGACACAATAAAATTACTTTTAGTATAATATCAGTACAGCTGAAACATAGTTCATACCTAGTGGCAGATTGTGTAAATAAATGTGCCTAGACCACATACAAGTATGATCAAGATACGTTGACCTGAACACCTTCGTAAGATAAAACGTCGTACACGGACGAGATGGGGACCGGTCTTTCTCGTAATCGTGGAACACGCAAGAAATGGGTAAGGCTTGTTTACGAGGTGGCGGTAAAACCCTATGGTAGCGAGCGCTGAGTGTGCACGCGAGCTGTGTGTCTCTGGAGAGACGGGCACTGGCTGTACTCTGTTTTTCACAACCATCTATTATCCTGCCTCTCTCTGTGCACTAGCGTACTGTCCTTACACGCCGTCATGTAGCACTAATAAACAGGATGATACGACTGCGAGCAGATTACTCCCAGCATTAAAAGCAGGATGCTATCAGAACATTCAATCAAATTAACAGACATACAAATTAATAAACTTTTATTCGATTAATAATGTCTTGTGCCAAGAAAGAGCAGATTAGGAAGCAGTGCTGAAGAGAAAAAAAAGGGCTAAGGCTTGCAGGTTAGAAATCACAATACAAATTGCAGGAAATTGCAGAGTATTTTTGGCAATCGCTTTTAATCTGCAGTTGACAAGTAAAAACCTCAGACCTGGTACCTCATTAACCCCTCGTAACTGTGCTGGGATTTCACACAGCCCAGTTCATATTTTTCTCGACGTTGTCATCAGATGGCGCAAATTTGCACTTTAATAATTCGGGAGCTTACTTTTACGGTCTGTAGATTGTAGTTCACGTCAGTTTAGCATCGTTTGTGGAGCAAGATAGCCGCAGGGTTGTCGATGAGTTTTGCAAGTCACAGCTAATAGTGGAGTTTTCACAAATGTGGTAAGATGAAATGATAATATGAAACGATAATATAAATTGTGTTGCGCGTAGTCTGTGAGTTTGAGAGGCACCCACATGCCTTGCTCATACTGTGGCATCAAGCAGTCAGGCCTGCAAGATGAGTGGTCTGCCAAGCGAGTGGATTCATTCTTATTTATCGAGTAACATGAACTCTCGTACTCACAATTAAGTTACAAATTATCCTCCTGTATGAATAATACGCAACGGAAACGCACATCTGACTATCAGTAATTTACAGAACTCTGACTGTTCACTACGCACTGGCAATACCACATTTTCTTTTTTTTTATTTAACGGCTTTTATCAACACGTGGCCATCGCACTGAATATGAGTGGCGCACACATTATAAATTCTGGATATCATGACAACATACAATTCGAAGGAAAAGGCCACCAATCTTTTTCTTTACACTATCTTATTCATTCCGATAAATTCTATAACCTAAACACACAAATTCTATAACCTACAACAATAACACATGAGAAATGCCGCCCAGTGGGCATGGCTTTACATTGGTGAATCACTATCTTATGGTCTCGTAATTATTTAACGCTACAGTGCACTTTCTGGATAGGATGGTGGATCTTTTATTATTTCTCACACTTCGACTCTCACAATCATCATCACGAAACTTTCCTCCAGACCGAGCGGTACAAAAGGAACATGCATAACCCACTACCTCTGCAACTACCTAGCTACTCTCCCATGCAAACCACACATACCCAAATTACATGACATACACCACACTACAACATGGAATACAACACAATAAATAGTCACAACACTATCACTTTCAGCTTTCCCACTTCAATTAGTATTTATCCCAGTTTCACACGACAATGCCCCACTTCGTAATTCTACTTGACTGCTATGAACTCTGGAGATATATGCAGGTCTTCCTGTGCAATGCAAGCCAAGTGGCGTTGCTGGATAGTCGGCTGACTCACCCTGCTTCTCTCTCAGAGTATTATAGTTTGAATCAAGCGTCATACGGAAACATATCTCGCAAAGTAATATTAAGAACATATTCATCACACACACGAGTCCTCAACTGATACCATGGACGAGTACTTCTCTTTATCCTTTGTCTCACACAGTACTCTCCATGTGGAAGTACTTGCCTCTAATTTCAAGTCCTGCGCACGCTATTTCTTAAATATTTCCACTTATAGTACACACGCTAGTAATTCAGCTTAACTTAAGCACACGGAAGTATTTCAACTTATTGCTACACGTGGTTTCATTGTGACCGTTGGTCACTTCCGAAGATTACTACAATCCCATTAATATTACCTGCCTGACATTTAATTCTCCCCGAAAAAGGTCCTGAAATAGAGAAATTATTATTTCAAACTACTCTTAAATATTCCATATGCATACCATGTCTCCACTCTTTTGTTTTTACGGAGCACAACTAAGACAGGTCTTAACAGCACAAGATCCAGCGGCAGAGTGCTGAAACATGGCCGTTCTTCAGGTTCTCTCGCACCTCTGTCGAAGTGGGGGAGCACCTTGCTACCGTATTGGTCAGCCACATTTCAGGCGCTCAAAGCTCAGGTAAATTTCATCTCTTTGGTCCCACCAAAGGTGGCCAAAGGATCGTCTCAAAGATGATCATATATTCACATTCACTATCTGCAGTTAGCAGACGACCATACATTCATTCATTTCACAGATCTCACCAAACTGGATGTAGGGATTTACTTTGTGGGAGTGCACATGTGATCAATTAAATAAATAAATTGTCATTCTTTCCCACACTGGTATCCGGCTTCGCTGTATTAATTGAAATTGAGTTATTATTAGAAAAAATGTGTTGTTCTGACAAAAATAATGAATTATGTTGTACCTATTTTCAATGTCGGGCGGTACTGTACCTGTTGTGTCTAGACCATACAGCCTAGACACAATGCTGTAGCCGATAGGGCACGCAAGGCTAACGCAGACGGGCGTGAAGTCTGGAACATGAGAACTTATAAATGAATAAGAAGAAAAGTACGTAGATGCTTGTTACTTAACTTTTAATTAGTCCTTGGAATACATCTCTCTTGAATATTAGTAAGCTATAGGCACTGATACAAATGGCGCCTTGCTAGGTGGTCGCCATTTAACTTAGCAGAGGGCTATTCTACTGTCTATCTCTCGGCAATTGAGAGCAAGGCTTAGCACGTCCAATCGCTAGCTATGTTGTCCGTACAACTGGGGCGAGGTCTCCTCAGTCTCTCGAGACCTGCCATGTGGTGGCGCTAGGTTTGCGATCACACAGTGGCGACACGCGGGTCCGACATGTACTACAGGACCGCGGCCGATTTAAGTTACCACCTAGTAAGTGTGGTGTCTAGCGGTGACACCACATTCCTCCCCCGCAAATCGGCGAACGGTCGTGAGATAAGGCTTCCGCCCGCCGTGGGGAGGACCGCATGTTGACGTATGCGATGAGGTGGGGAGCCTAACAACAGGCGAGGCTGTGCCACCCGCACCCGGCCATTCGGTCCGAGGGGAGCTAGGAAACGCCTGAAAACCTAGTCCCGGGTGCACGTCAACATGCGGTGTATGCGCCCGTAATGAGACAGGAGGGGCCGAAGGGTCAACCTCCATTGCGTCGGGGAATCCGACGCGCGATGACGACATCTGGTCCGGAGCTGGCAAGAGGTCCATGGCGGAGGACGGCTGGGCACGGGAAGCGAGCGGCGGCGCGTGACCCAGGGAGGCGCGTGGCGGTTGCAGCGACGCGTCCACTGCGAGCGGCGCCGGCGGCGGCTGCTGCGGCGGCGGCGGCGCGTCGCCATGAGGCAAAATGGAAGGCAGCGTCGGTAACACCTGGGGATGAGGCGAGCCAGTAGATGGGTCCCCAGGCCGCTGACCTGACGGCACCGTCGCTGAAAGCAGACGGGGAGCGGCAGAACCCAGGCGACGACAGAGGCGCAGCTGAGTGAGATGCCGACGCACCTCACCAGAGGCCCCCAAAATCAAATACATCGCGCGGCCGAGGCAGCGAAGAATGCGCCCTGCGAGCCAACGCCGTGAACCGCGATAGGTGCGATAATAGACAACGTCGCCAGGAGCAAAAACAGGAGTCTGCCGCTGCACAGGAACCTGATGTGGCGGATGCAGCAAAGACATCAAGGTGCGATGAGAATGACCATGGAGCAATTCAGCCGGCGAGCGACCATCGCGGGGCTGAGAGCGATACGAAGACAAAAAGAGCAACAAAGCGTCCTCCTGAGAATGCGACTCTTTCAATTTCAACATCTGTGACTTGAAAATCCGGACCAATCGTTCAGCGGCACCGTTTGACTGAGGCGAAAACGGCGCGGATGTCAGATGTTGAATACCATTGGCCTCGCAGAAGGACTGAAATTCTGCGGACATGAATTGTGGGCCATTGTCGGAAACAATAGTCTGCGGAAGACCTTCAATGGAAAAGATAGCAGACAAGGCTTGGATTGTGGCAGAAGACGTCGTGGAAGACATCCGGACAACAAAAGGAAAATTACTGAAAGCATCGACCACAACCAACCATCGAGCATTCCAGAATGGACCAGCAAAATCGATGTGCAAGCGTTGCCAAGGGGAAGGGGCTTTCGGCCATGCAAAGAATTGCCGCGGCAGTGCGGATTGCTGTTCGGCACACGCCACGCAAGAGGAGCACATATTCGTAATCACAGCATCGATTCCGAACCAAGTACAGTGCTGACGAGCAAGTTGTTTCGTACGCACTATACCCCAATGTCCTTGGTGAAGTAGCTTTAAGACAGAGGACTGTAACGAACGTGGGACCACGACTCTGGATTGATCATTATCGGAACGCAACAACAAAACACCACGTCGTACAAAAAGTCTCTCCTTGTGAGCAAAAAAACGGCGAACCAAAGGATCCTCGATCCGTGACTTTGACAAGGGCCATTGCGTAGCAACAAAACGCAAAACAGTAGCAAGGACAGGGTCAGCAGCTGTGGCTGTAGCTACACGACGAAAATCAATCGGAAACGATTCGACCACGTCATCGGTTTCCGAATCAATGAACATGCAAGCAAGTTCGGAAGAATCGAATGCTTTATCCTCAGCAACAGGCAAACGGGACAACGCATCAGCGTTTCCGTGCTTAGCAGTGGACCGATACCAGATATCGTAGCGGTACTGCGAGAGAAAAAGTGACCAGCGAATGAATTTCTGCGCTGTACGTGGAGGTACAGGCTTGGTCGGATGAAAAAGCGATGTCAACGGTTTGTGGTCCGTGATGATTGTAAAGTGACGACCATACAAAAAATCGTGAAACTTTGTAACACCAAACACGAGAGCTAAAGCTTCTTTCTCTATCTGTGAATAATTTCTTTGCGCAGAGGAGAGCAATTGTGACGCAAAGGCAATAGGGCGATCATGCGAGCCATCTTTGTGCGCAAGCACAGCACCGATCCCGAAATCCGATGCATCTACCATCAACAAAAGGGGTTTTCGGGGATCGAATGGCGTAAGGCAAGTATTTGAAAGTAACGCCGACTTCAACTGGCGAAAGGCGCGTTCGCATTCCGTCGTCCAGACTAACGGAACACCTTTACGGCGTAAGCGATGAAGCGGAGCTGAAATGGAAGAAGCATTGCGCACAAACTTTGCATAATAATTAATTTTACCCAGCACACTCTGTAGTTGTTTAACATCCCGTGGCGAAGGCAACTCCTGTATGGCACGGAGGTGCTCTGGACTCGGATGTATACCTTGGGCATTGATGACATGCCCCAGGTAGGGTAAGTCCCGAGCAAAAAACACACATTTGTCCTTCCTCAAGCGAAGACCATTCTGACGCAAGACCTGAAATAATGTTCGGAGATTTTGCAAATGTTCGGCTTCTGTCGTTCCGGAGATCACAATATCGTCCAGATAGTTCGCAGCAGTAGGGACCGAGGCACAAACAGTTTGTAAATATTGCTGAAACAAAGCAGGGGCGGATGCACACCCGAACGGTAGTCTTTTGAAGCGATACAAGCCAAGATGCGTGTTAACCACTAAGACGCGCTGGGATTCTTCGTCCACAGGTATTTGCAAGTACGCATCTGCTAGGTCCAATTTGGAAAAATATTTTCACAGTTTGTCAAAAAGATCTTCCGGGCGGGGCAAAGGAAAAGTGGCAGTCACAAGTTGTGGATTCACTGTTGCCTTGAAGTCCACACAAAGTCTCAGTTTACCGGAAGGTTTTGGCAAAATTACTAAGGGTGAGGCCCAGAGAGAAGCCTGCACACGTTCAATTACACCTTGAGATTCTAAATCGGCTAATGTTCTGGCGACCTCATCACGCAATGCGTGGGGAACATTGCGCGCTCTGAAAAATTTCGGTTGCGCGTTTTCTTGCAGTACCAAATGCGCTTCATAGTTCTTAGCGCAACCAAGGCCCGGTGCAAAAATGTCTGCAAATTCGTCACAAAGACTAGAAACACTGGCGGAAGGCACAGTCTGATTCACTGATAGGACCTGATTTACTATAGACATATTAAACAATTGAAATAAATCTAAACCAAACAAGTTCACTGCAGAAGTAGAACGAAGAACGTAAAATGATACAAGTTTTGTCTGTCCCATGTATGTGGCAAGAAGGCTGAACTGTCCTAACACAGGTATATGCTGTCCAGAGTAACTATGTAACTTAACATTTGCGGCACGCAATGGCGGTTTGCCCAGTTGTTTGTACGTGTCGTGATTGAGCAATGAAACTGCAGCTCCGGTATCGAGCTGGAAGGGTATCACTTTGCCTTCAAAGTCTAAGTCCACAAAAAGTTTATTGTCCTGCCGACGACAAGAGCGACTGTCACGTGCAATTTGAACTGATACAGGTACAGAAGCACTTGCGACTTCACTGGATTTTCGGCGACGTCGACGCACACTGTTTGTGGGACGAACACAGTCACCGTTAGCTAAAGTGTCACTGGACGGGTGGGAATGAACTACATGAATGTCCATGGGCGAAGGTCCACGAGCCTGATTGTCCTGGGTTCGATTCCGGCGCGAAGCAAAGGGCCTGGAATTATTGTGATTGTCCGATCTAAGCTTTTTCTGGCAAACACTTTGAACATGTCCTTTCTTTTGACAGTAAAAGCAAATAGCTTGGCGTGACGGGCAATTTTCACGCGAATGTCTAGTTGCACACCGCGGGCATGATTTCACTGCAGTTGCTTGCTTACGCGGCGCACGTGTTGGCAAGGTAGGCTGCCGCTGCTGTGACGGGCGCGAGGGCCGCGTAGCGTCCCGTGCAGCGGGCCCGGCGGGCCGGTTAATGTGACACACTGCTGGCGAAGTTTCAAATGAGCCCTGAGCAAAGTCAAGTGTGTCTTGCCTATCCAATATGTCTATCACTTGTTGAAGGGAGGGATTAACGAGTTTCAAAATCTGTTCCCTTATGCGAACATCAGAAACGTTCTGTGCTATTGCATCACGCACCATTGTATCTGAATAAGGAAGTCCACAGTCACATTCAAATGCACACTCCCTAGTAAGTCCTTGCAAAGTTGCAACCCACTCCCTATTAGTCTGACCAGCCGTACGTTTTGTACGAAAGAACGTATACCGTTTTGCAACTACATTAACTGTTTCTTTGAAATAGGCATCTAAAGCAGACAAAATTTCTTCGTAGGACAGAGTTGCTACGTCGCGTCGGGGAAACAATTTCACTATCACACGGTAGGTAGACACACCGACACAAGAAAGCAAAAACGGCTGCCGCTCGTTACCTTGAATTCTGTAGGCTGTTAGATGAAACTGGAACTGGCGGGACCATTCTTGCCATGTTTCATCGGCCGCCACGAATGGTCTAAATTGCGGTGCAACAGCGTTTTGTGGCAGCGGTAGCGATGAAGCGGCGGCTGCCGCATCGTGTAGCAGCACACGTTGACCCTGGACGAGCTGTCCCAGAGCATCCAATAACGCCTGCGACTGCTGATTCTGCAAGCGAAAAAATTCGGACAGTACATCCGGAGATTGTGGCGAAGCCATGACACAAACGAATTAATACAAACTCTTTTTCTCGTCGCCAATAATGTTGTGTCTAGACCATACAGCCTAGACACAATGCTGTAGCCGATAGGGCACGCAAGGCTAACGCAGACGGGCGTGAAGTCTGGAACATGAGAACTTATAAATGAATAAGAAGAAAAGTACGTAGATGCTTGTTACTTAACTTTTAATTAGTCCTTGGAATACATCTCTCTTGAATATTAGTAAGCTATAGGCACTGATAAAAATGGCGCCTTGCTAGGTGGTCGCCATTTAACTTAGCAGAGGGCTATTCTACTGTCTATCTCTCGGCAATTGAGAGCAAGGCTTAGCACGTCCAATCGCTAGCTATGTTGTCCGTACAACTGGGGCGAGGTCTCCTCAGTCTCTCGAGACCTGCCATGTGGTGGCGCTAGGTTTGCGATCACACAGTGGCGACACGCGGGTCCGACATGTACTACAGGACCGCGGCCGATTTAAGTTACCACCTAGTAGGTGTGGTGTCTAGCGGTGACACCACAGTACCCTTTCAAGTTGATTATTAATAGCTTAGTAGTTCAGCAAGTAGAAAATTCACTGCGTGTGAAATTTCATGAAGTTTCATTTACATTTTTCCAATAATGTTTCAAATTCATATTTTAATTCTACGTGTTTTTATCAGTCAGACGTCCTGCCGAGAACAAGGAGGCCCAAGAAAGTTACTGCAGGAGGTTGAGGAGGACGGATTTGTTTTCGAAGAATAATTGCAATCAGATGACTGGCTTGTTCCTCCTAGCAAGGAGCACACTGTTGCTGGAGGAAGATGACGAAATTCATACCAAAACCGACAAGCGTCATTATAATATTTACTGGAGAAGGTAACGTAACGAAATGATTAAAATATCCTTCAATTATGCCTCTGAGAATTCGAACCTACGTTATAGTTTTTGATAAGCCTCGTGTCAAGGAAAATGCAAAAAATGTGACATCAAATCTAGGATCATTGCGGTTGTTTATCTCTCAATCTTTCAACAAGATTTAACTGAAAACATTAATAAGTCTGTTGTCAAGAAGATTTGAAATATGACTCAACTCACCAACATGCTGTAAAGAAACTTGACTATAAGGAAATATATGGTCTGCTTGCTTTGTTGTATCTGACTGGTTATAGAAATGAAATAGACTGAACCTCCAAGACGTGAGGGCGACTTTTCTTTTTCTTCTTCAGTGATAACGACTTGATGATAAAGAAATTCGAGCGGAAAGAAAAGAACTCGAGAAACTGTTTCCTGTAAGGCAACACTGTCTAGCAACCTGTCTAGCTATAAGACATTATTCTCTTTCCGCATGCGTGCCAGTAGACAAACAGCTAGCTAAATTGCGTGGTCGGTGATCAGTTAGTGTTTCCTTTACAAGTCTAGGAAATATGGAATAAAAATATTTGCTCTCTCGGATTCTCAGATGTTTTAGACAGTAAATCTTGAAATACACTGACGCAAAAAAATCTCAACACAAGCAGTTGTACGAAGTCAACGAAAATTTTTACGTATGTTCATATTTCGCACCAGCTGAGTGGCGCAGGTGGTGCCAGTATGATGATGACAGTCTGGCTTGTTGTAAACACACGCTGCAATAGTTATGAGCGTTAGTTACCTCTGAGATTCGATGTGGTGAGAATGTTAGTAAAGTTATGCCTTTAAGGCGACAAAGGCGCCACTATCAACACCTCACTGATTTTGAACGAAATCGTGTATTAGGGTTACGAGAAGCTGGTTGTTTCTTCTGCTATATTGCAGGAAGACCTGGCGGGAATGTAGCCACTATACATGGCTGCATCAGTGATCACGAGAATGTACAGTCGCGAGAAGACATGGCTCTGGACGGTCACAAGGCACTACCGAGAGGGAAGACCATCGTGTTTGGCGCATGGCACCGGCGCATCGTAATGCATCTACAGCAGCAATATGAGCAATAGTTGGCACCACAGTGACACAACGAACTGTTATAAACTGGTTACTTCAAGGACAGCTCCGAGCCAGACACCCTGTAGTGTGTATTCCACCGACCCTAAACCTCTGCCATTTGTGACTTCAGTGGTGTCAAGAAAGAGCTCATTGGAGGGCATGCTGGGTTCTATTGTGTTTTCTGATGAAAGCTGGTTCTCCCTCGGTGCCAGTGATGATCATGTGTTGGTTATGTGGAGTCCAGTTGAAGGCCTGCAACCAACCTGTCTGCATGCTAGACTCACCTGACGTACATTTAGAGCTATGGTCTGGGTGCAATTTCGTATGACAGCGGGAGCTCTCTCGTGGTTATCCAACCTACCCTGCACTCCAGAGGATGTTTTCCTACAGGATAACGCTCATCCATATACCGGTGTTGTAACCCTAAGTGCTCTACAGGGTGTCGACATATAGCCTTCACCTGTTCGACCACCAGAGCTGTCACCAGTCGAGCACATATGGGACATCATGGGACATCAACTCCAGCGTCATCCACAACCAACACTAAAAGTCCCTCTATTGACCGATGAAGTGCAACAGGCATGGAACTCTCTCCCACAAACTGATATCCTGCACCCGTGCAACACAATGCATGTATGTCTGCATGCTTTCATTCGATATTCTTGAAGTTACACAGGTTATAAATGTACAAGCGTGTCACATTGACAAAGTTTTATCCCTCACTTGTATTAACATGTGATCTTGCAATGTTAATCACATAACTATGTTACCTAGACGAACGTATTTCCGCAATTTCATTACTCGACATTAAGGGGCTCCGGAAAGGCTCAAAATCATGAAAAGTTCAATTTTTACTTTTTTGCGTTTTCTGAATCTGCAGACTATTACCTTTTAATAGATATATAATTTATTCAATTCCGAAGACTACAACTATTTTTAAATTATTTTTTTTGAAATGTGTTCTACATGGGCGTGACCCACTGTGGCGCTGTTAAACTGCTGTCAAATGGTGTTATTATTAACGTCCGTGTTCATCAGGTACATTTTAGTGATGTGAGATAAAGTATGTGTTGTGGCTAACCTGTGATGGTTCATTATATATCGCTGGTGTGATTGTCGATTGTTTCATGTTTATTTACTCTGTCGTTATCTCGAAAATATTCGTAATTAATTCTGTTTCTTGAGTCTCTGTTTTGTTGAAGTATAATAATGAGTAAAAGTAAAGTTATTAGAAATCCTCTGAAGGCTTTTAAGAAAAGGAGAAATGTTGGAAAGCCAAAGGTATGTGTTATTACTGTAAACAATAAAGACGATAACCAAGTGAGTGAACCTAACCTCTCAAGTACACCTGCCCATAGCAGTCAAAGTGGGAAAGAAAATACTTCACAGAAGAAGCTTGGTTCAATGAGTGAAAACTATGAATGTTTTATGGGCGAATCGGATGTGAATGAAATATTTGATATGTCGGTTCTCAAAGGAATTTTTTCAAACTGTGTAAGATGTATTCATTGTAGTGAAGTTGGTCTGGAACTCTCCATAATAAAGCACGTAGGACTTGCTAGTGAAATACAACTGAAATGTGATAAGTGTTCATACATGACCACCTTTTGGAACAGTGTTGCAGTAACTGCAACTGAAGAAAATGGTAGCAAAATCTACGAACACAACATTAGATTTGTTTATTCCTTGCGTTCAGTTGGTAAGGGTGCTACTGCAGGTGCAATTTTCTGTGGCATTATGAATCTTCCAAATCCCCCAACCAAGTTTACGACCTATAATAAATTAATAGGGTCTAAAGTAGAAGATGTCTGTATAGAATCTATGAAGCACGCTGTGGAAGAGGCAGTAATGGAAAATAATGGTAACAGAGATTTGACTGCAGCGTTCGATGGTACCTGCCATAAACGGGGACACACATCTCTTCATGGTGTAGTATCTGCCACCAGTATGTATACAGGGAAAGTTTTAGATGTAGCAGTAATATCAAAGTATTTTAGATGTCCACAAAAATATAAAGGTACACATGAAAATAATTGCAAAGCTAAGTATAGTGGCAGTAGTGGAGGAATGGAAGTGGCTGGTGTTGCCAGTATATTCCAGCGTTCTGAGGCGTGTGATAAAGTGCGATATGTTAATTACCTTGGTGACGCTGATTCTAAAAGTTTCAAACATGTTCAAGTACTGAAGCCCTATGGTGATGATGTTGTAGTGCAGAAATTTGAGTGTATTGGACACGTACAGAAGCGAATGGGAACAAGACTTCGGCGACTGAAAGCTTCGTACAAAAAACAAAAACTCAGTGATGGTAAAGGGTTGGATGGGAAGGGAAGGTTAACTGACAGTGTAATTGACAAAATACAGAACTATTATGGAATGGCTATTAGGCAAAATACACAAAGTGTCGACGAAATGAAGAAGGCTGTTTGGGCTCTTTTTTTTCATACTTCTTCAACCGATGAAAATCCCTAACATAGCTTGTGTCCCAAAGAAGAAGACAGTTGGTGTAAATATAACAAAGGATTGCTAACTGGTGAAGTGTACACTCATAAGCATAGTCTGCCTCATGCAATAATGGAGGTGATAAAACCTATTTTCAGAGACTTAGCAGCACCTGAACTGTTGAAAAAGTGTATTCACGGAAAAACTCAAAACCCCAGTGAAAGTGTAAATAGTGTTATATGGTCGAGAATCCCCAAGACTGTATTTGTTCGAATAGAAACACTTCACTTTGGTGTGTATGATGCTGTTGCGACTTTCAATGATGGCAACATTGTAAGGTGCAAGGTATTTAGAAATATGGGAATGAAGATAGGTTATAACATGGTACGAGCGATGCTTGCTTTAGACAAGGAACGCCTTCGGGCTGCAGACAGGGCTGTAAAGAGTCTAGAAATACAAGCAAGAGTAAACAGGAGGAGGAACAAGAGGAAGCTGGAGGAGGAGTTTGCAGAGGATGAAGATAATCCATACTATGGACCTGGAATGCACTAAAAAGTTAATCCAATCTTTGTCGCTCGATTCCCAAAACTTTTATTTTCTCATACTAATTACATGTTTTCTAAGGATCTTCCGAACACATTTGTTTCAAACTTTCAGTAAATGTTACACAGTACCTTCTGCATAATTTAACACAGCCTTTTTCCAAAAAACTGTATATTTTTGAATATATAAATAAAAAATTTGCAAAAAAATGTTGTGAATTTTCATTACAATTGAAAAAAAATCATCTTTAATAACTGAACTAAAATTTTGTAAAATCCCTGTGTTAAGTTGTAGCCCATATTCCAATAAATAATCTGTAAAAAGTTCAACTTCCTACCTCAAATACTTTGTGAGGAAAGATGTAATTTATAAGCGTTATTTTAACATTGCAAGTATAGGGCGTTCCGGAGCCCCTTAGCCGGCCGCGGTGGTCTAGCGGTTCTAGGCGCTCAGTCCGGAACCGCGGGACGGCTACGGTCGCAGGTTCGAATCCTGCCTCGGGCATGGATGTGTGTGATGTCCTTAGGTTAGTTAGGTTTAAGTAGTTCTAAGTTCTAGGGGACTGATGACCACAGATGTTAAGTCCCATAGTGCTCAGAGCCATTTGAACCGGAGCCCCTTAACTATTTTATGGTGTTGCAAAGAATGTTCACACACGGTAGATGGTGTGCTCTGTGATGAATTAATAAAAAGAAAATGCAACGCTTGATCTACCCTGCAAGTTCTCTTTCCCGCTCATTATGGTGACAAACTTTGAGAAGATAAAGCTACTTCCCTCCACACCAAAGAAAAAGCACATACAGTCTTTGTCGTACATGACAACATAGCTTTCCACAGGTGTATAGTGCCCACTGTTCACACCCACTCACTGTTCAGATATTATACTATGCCTGCATCAGCCCATAAAATGGTCGTCAGCAACGGAGAATGTCTCATAGAAGAAAAAGACAAACGCACAGCAGCGGTGTCTGACGTGTGAAATTACACACCATGCTACCACTAACTACATTAACAGGATATCTCTCAAGCAGATGCGACAGCGGAATGGAGTACGTCACATAAATCTTCGTTCGTCTAGAGGAGCGTGCCGAATTAGGTTTTCCATCGATGGACGTGTTTCATCATCACACACGAGCTGTAAGCCCTGTGATGACTGAGAGGGTTGCTGTTAGTGATCGCAGGTAGATAGTGCTCTACGTCACACACACATAACACGAAATTATATACGAGTAGAACGCAGACTGTACAACACAACTGATACACTCCAACAGAACAACGGAAAAAAATGATTAAATGCGCGATAAATGACCTGCAGTAACACTTCCCTCTCTCTATAACGCATCATCAGTCTACCATTAAATCATAACTCTTTACAATTTAGAGCAGATGTTTCTCTTTTTCAGGAAAGCATGAAAAACAGCAGGCAACTTGCATGTATCACTATTACCTCAATAGACGTACAGTAGAATGTTGTGATCTTGTGTTGTAAACATAGCAAGTTTATGACTGATGGAGAGCACAGAAAAGCGCATTGTAAATACTGTTTGTTAGGTTTTAAAAAACCAAAATAGTCCTGCACAGAGTCAAAATACGTAATCTGTTCTGTAGTTGTATATTGCAGTCCACAGCTTGCAATACAATGCTCCTTAGCTAAGGACAAATAGCGTCCCACCGTTCACCGGCCAGCAACAGGTGTCGACTGCCTGGCCATGCCACACTGGCCATGGCCTGAGTGGTGCACTAGGGCATGAGCTAATCCCTTACAATTTTTTCCATTGTTTTGACGAGGTGAATGGGTTGTGCGGTATGGCCTGCATTCAACTCATATACAACTGTGTTTTCCGTGTGTGTGACGTAGTGCATAATCTACCTGAGATCATTAACAGCAAACCTCTCAGTCATCAGTAGACTTCCATCTCTCATGTGGTGATGAAACATGTCCACCGATGGAAAACCTGTTTTGGCACCCCCCTCTAGATGAACGAAGATTTATGCGACTTAGTCCATTCTCCTGCCGCATCTTGAGGCATAAAATCAAGCCTTCAGTTCCATAGCTACGGTGATGGTTAGTGGCAGGTGGTTGTGAGGTACTGCCATCTCTGTGTACACATCTGATTGACAGGTATCCTGTCTGCGGAATTAGTGGCAGCATGGCGTGTAATTTCACACGTGAGACACCACTGCTATGATTTTGTCTGTTTCCTTGTAAGAGGCATTCTCCCTTGCTGATGAGCATTTTAGGGGCTGATGCGAGCACAGTATCATGGTGTAGCTTCTGAACCATGAATGGATATGAACAGTGGGCGCCATACTCCTCTGTATGACAAAGAGAAGGAAGTGGTTTCATCTTCTTAAAGTTTCTCACCATAGTCAGGGGCAAAGAAAACATGGAAGGTGAATGTACGTGAGGTGTTAGACATTTATGCCCTGCATTAGAGTGTATTGTTTATGTTCTACATTTGTCTCTTAACAATACCTTCTTTGTACTGACCTGAGACACTAAAACAATACTTTAGAATCGATACTGCAATTGATTTACATAAAATGCATGAAACTCTGTCCGTCTGGAACTTCATCATGCATAAACCACACGTTTCATCTTCGTAATCATCTATTACACCACCACAGCTCTCTTATATCTACTATACACCAATAACGGGTGCTAACCTTCTCGACATGCTTGAATTTGGAGGGATATTGTGCACTTGGATGGGTGCTGTGAATAATGTTGGTGTGGAATAGTCTCTGCTGAACAACGGTTACAGACTTGGCTTGTTCAAAAATGGTTCAAATGGCTCTGAGCACTATGGGACTCAACTGCTGAGGTCATTAGTCCCCTAGAACTTAGAACTAGTTAAACCTACCTAACCTAAGGACATCACAAACATCCATGCCCGAGGCAGGATTCGAACCTGCGACCGTAGCGGTCTTGCGGTTCCAGACTGCAGCGCCTTTAACCGCACGGCCACTTCGGCCGGCTTGGCTTGTTCTGTGGAATGTAGTGGTCTACTTCCAGCCAGCTGCAAATTAAATTGGTAACGGTCTTGCAGTCAAAGACAATGCAAGGAGATCTTTCAATCTCTTACTTTATCCTAAGAATGCGAGAGCAGTATAAGATGCTGTCCAGTATATTTTGGTATACACGTTTCAGAAGTAACCATGAATGGACATACTACACAGTCATCTATCTACATCTGCAGTCTACTATATGGTAGTCACAAAGTAGAGGAGGGGTGATTTAACTGTGTACAGAAACTGGGAAGCATGTCATTGGTCCGCATTGAAATTACAGAAAAACTTGGTAGCATTGCTAAAACTGATCACACTATCAACTGTGGTGCTTGTTGCAGTACATCGATGGTGCCTTTTCCATCCCTTCAGTCCACTGGTACCCTGTTGATTACCACATAATGAAGACTGACAACACTTGTTTGAGATGGAGAAAGAGTTACGGGGATAGCCAACACCAAACAGTGATCACCTACATGACTGCAGTATGAGGAATCAATCAAAATGGAACATCGAGACATCTGATACCCCATCACTGTGGAAGATGAGTTTAAATGTAGAGGTCATCAATTACCTTCAGGCAGCTGTTTGTAAATGCTCCACAATGCTGCAAACCTCTTCCAGTTTCCATATGTTGTGATGTCTTTTATTTCAATCACCCTGTCTGTTGTGGGAGCAGCAGTGGCATAATTTATAGCATGTGACGTCCAGTTTTCTGTGAGGGCCAGTGGATCGAAATGTGTTAATACCAGTTTAGAACCTGTCACAGATCTTGAGGTTGTGGCGGAAAAAATAAAATGTATGACAGTATATGCAGCTGTAGTCACACACTGCTCGGACGTTTTACAGCAGAGAAAAACAGTGTATCAAACAACAATACATGGACCCTCTCTAGTGACTGATAGTGGGATATGGTCCTCCTGCAGTACAAGTAATGAAACTTTAGACTGGTCTGTGCAAGTGACTTTGACCACTGGCCACATGCTCCTATGGATCAACACCTGCATATTTAATAGGATTGCCACATGTGCTGAATACCAGCACAGAGATGGTATTTTTTGCCCAATATATGTGAGGAGAGAGATGTGGAGTTCTTTACTGGATGACATTAATGGAGCTTTTATAGTTCGCATTTTTTCTACTTTGAATGGTACAAAATAATGGTGACAGAATGTTCAAGTGGCAGATGTGAATGCACCCAGAGGACTCAGATCTCCTTTTGGACGGCAGTACCTGTATGTAGTTAGGGATGAGTCACAATGCAGTAGCAAAATCATTGTTCTTCTTCCGATTCCCATAACTGCTCATGCTGTCGTTTCTACTATCTCATGTCGCAGGAGAAAGCTTCATTTGGTTCTGGCCTTACACATTGTACACAGTTGGAGGAGCTACAACAACGTGTTCCCATTTCCACCGAGTGGTCAGAACACAGTCCTTGTCATATTAACTCAGCTCACCCTGTTTCTGCATGGGTTGCAGAAGTTGGTAGATATACCACTCTCCTATGTGTGCTCAGTTCTGACTTAAACTGGGATGATCACATGGACGAAGCTGCAGAGACTGAGGGACGGGTAGAAGATGCAGAGGGACTGGCTAAAACCACATCAGAGTTTTGCTATATAGGGTCCTCAGCAGATAGGTTCTAAAAATGTGACTCGTTTCGAGATATGAGAGAGTGTTACGAATATGATTCACGAGTGGCTGTAATCATTAAAAGACATCTCAATAAAAACCAACACAGGTATGTGGTTGAATGGAAAGACTTTATTTCAAATCGCAAACAGCATTTCTATCACAAAGCGTAACACTATAGACCAGAAACGCCAGTGCACTTGTTCATTTGTACATTTCTTACGCCCTCAGTGCAGCGTTGCATTTTTTAAGTGACTCATCACATAGTACACCACCTACTGTATGTGATCATTCTCAATCAAGCATTATCCCCCTTCATCTATAGCCCAGTAGATATATCACAAAAGCTCTGACATGGAATCGAGATAAAATGTGTTACAAATACAGTTTGTTAGCGTGAGAAATATCTAGTGGCGGCATGAGGGAGTTGCAAATATTGGCTTAATACCACGTTCGTTAGCCGAATCACTTTCTAAATTCCGTGGTTTTATTACGAGCTTACACTGCCGGCGATGCGCACCCCCGCTTTAGGTCTGTTAATACACACTCCAGTGATCACCGTCTATATTCAACATCGCGGCATCTGTGCGGAAGACCGCTTCATTTGGGAGCAATACCATGCCTCAGTTTATAAAGTTTGTATAGTTTTAACATGAATATCGTTAGCGATACTTGTATGTCCCTATAGAAACAAGACCGCTTTTTATGCAGGGCGACAGTAACATAGTCGTTGTGATCGTGTTCTTTTTAATAGCTCGTCACTTATGCGATGATTACATCTCTGTTTCTAAGACACACTGGTACCACTCCAAGAAACACAAATGAGACATGTCCATCCATTGCAGATTTCAACCAATATTGCCTCTTGTCACCAGCATTCAGTTATTGGCAAAGTATTATATATAGGAGTATGTATGTGATAGATTCGCTGTAATCAAGAGGCTTATGAAGTATATACTGTAGTGTAAAGTTACTGTGGTCAGTTGTCTGACATGTGCAAAGGAAATGACTATGTCCTGTTATAATGGAGATATGGATTTGAAGTGGAAAATTGCGATTTCAACACATCGGAAGCTGAAAGGGGATTGAAAGATTTTCTTGCTTGGGAATTATATCCAGTCATAAGAATGGTACGGATCTTGATATTTCGGAGCCACAGTTGTCAGGAGTGGATATTTTCGATACTTCGCTCATTGTTGAATGTCATCAGACTGAGGTTCAATCACAATATTTAATTGTGAGTATAGTGACAAATATGTGGTTGCTTTCGTACGACGATTCTGCCTGGCATGCGGGGATAACGTGGCAGAGGTAGCCTGTGGCTGGAACGACTGACATTTGGGGCATATGGCAGGAGCCGTCGTCTTGAGCCGCCCGAACTGCAAAGGCTGAGGTACAGGAATGAAGTTGACGTAACCGTTACGCCCTCTAGGTAGCTGAATAGCAAAGTAATACTCAGTATGTGTTGGACAGCCTTCATGATCACGTGTGTTGGAGCAAATTTGGGAAGATTCTACATGGGCGAGTGTTAGCATTTGACAATTATTCCTTCCCATGTAAATTGACTGGCTGACTGCTTGTACCGTCATTCTACATATTGCCCATCTTTATTTGGTTGAGATAACATCGATTGTGATGTGTGTTGTGTGCATCTAGATGATGAAAAACAAGTGGAAGAGACGTTTGTTGGTTCTCTAGACATGAGAAACGCCTTAGTTGACTTTGTAAAGTACAAGGATGATTTGGAATCTGTTATATCACTAATATCGATATTTGTTAAAAAAAATACGAGTGTAACTACCAGTCTCCTCTATTAAAGAGTTGTCAAGTGAAGATTTTCGCAGATAAGATAAGTTTCTAAATACCCAGTGGTTTGCAGCATGTCCCACATAATGACCTCACTAACATTTCGGGTTTGTAGACATATAATTTATACTCTTTATCTTTGGAATTATACTGTGCACGAGACTGGTATCGTACTGCTCTGTGGGTGATATTAGGAAATATCGTGTAGATGGTATGATATTCTTGTAATCCCAGAATCTAGAGATGGTAACAGGCAATTAGGTTGTGGCCAGAGACAATAAAGCCTTTGTCTTGAGGAGACTAGCCCAGCCTTTGTACAGCAGTTCGGAGAATGACTGCGGTTTGTGGACGGCGCCCTGATCATGCAGCAGGCCAGCGTGTGTGGTGGGCACTTGGCTCGTGGCCATTGGCTCTGGTGGATAGCCGACCGACTTCGCAGGAAATATCTAGTGCTGCGGCTATATACGGTGCATGTGCTTATGCTTTTTTGGGATCTGTACTTGTGGTGTATGTATGAGTGTCTGGTGGTCGATAGCTATAGCCAGCATACAGAAGTGATGATTTTGTAAGGTAGGAATTGTGTTTTGCTACATCGATATGATATGGTAGAGCAATCGTTTGTGGTAATATAGCCGGTTTGAGTGGCCGTGCGGTTCTAGACGCTGCAGACTGGAGCCGATCTACCGCTACGGTCGCAAGTTCGAATCCTGCCTCGGGCATGGATGTGTGTGATGTCCTTAGGTTAGTTAGGTTTAATTAGTTCTAAGTTCTAGGCGACTGATGACATCAGAAGTTAAGTCGCATAGTGCTCAGAGCCATTTTTGTGGTAATATAGCCTGGTTGGAGATGGGTTTCACACCGAAAAATGCATGCAATGAGTGGATAGGAGGAGGGGGATCGAGTTCAGTTAGTGAAGGAAGCTCAACTAACTTATTTTCCCGCCAAAATTCGAACTTCCTGAAATGACGTCAGTGCGATGTTGCCTCATCTATGGCCGACATCTTCGATCCGCCATCTTGAATAAATTTGGAAACAATACAGAGAGGGGCCATACGAAATTTGTCCCACTACTAGGGTGGCTCAGTAAAATTTAAGACACCTACCATGACTGATGCAAGAGACCACCGAGAGACCTCCTAAGCAGGTGAGACTAAAACTCACTGAACGCTATTACATGGCCGGCTGCTTACTGGTACAATAGTGACAGCAGTTACCATATTGGAAAGTGGTACCTGAGTTGAAATATCACCAACTCAGCAAGAATGTAGGACCATTGCAGTGTTGGAGGCATGGTTACCTCACATCCGAGTCACAGACTTGATGTTCAAATGGCTCTGAGCACTATGGGACTTAACTTCTGAGGTCATCAGTCCCCTAGAACTTAGAACTACTGAAACCTAACTAACCTAAGGACATCACACGCATCCATGCCCGAGGCAACATTCGAACATGCGACCGTAGCGGTCGCGCGGTTCCAGACTGTAGCGCCAAGAACCGCTCGGCCACTCCGGCCGACTGTAAACTTAGGGACTGATGACCTTAGCAGTTAAGTCCCATGAGATTTCACACACATTTGAACATTTTTCTATTTGCAAATTTTTAGTAGTAACCATAAGAAGAAGGTAAAAACCTGAGCACTGGTGTAAATTATGGCGGAAGCATGGAGGACATACTCATTTAGTTTTCTAGAGAGGTGACGGCCGATTGCCTTCCCCATCTTTGGATTACTTAACTTACGAGCTATGCATACACCGAACGACAAGAAACAACAACAGTAATTTCTCCAATCACTTCAACACGTGAATACGCGTATTTGTAGGGGCTGCGTCGTTTCTTGTGCTCCCATATACAGCGGAGTTTAAAGCGCCGGGAAATTCTATGAACAGCACGTTCAGACGGAATATGCGCAGCTGGCAGCCAGTAAAACGGGTATCGGCCGCATGTAGGGGGGCAATAAAGAGCGGACTGTATAGTCCGGCTGTACAGTAAAACCGACAGCACGGTGCGATGCGGCGGCTGCTTCTTATGCCGCTGCCGCAACTCCTACGCAACCGATACAGGCCATTCTAAAAATTATTTTTTGTATACTTATGTTATAAAAGGAGGCGGAGCCTTCAAAGTTTTTAAAGAGCAGCTAGGAAAAGCCTGTCTGTTCGCATTTCTCTTTCTTCTTCCGACCGTCTTAATGGAAGCATCGTGGCTTGTAGTTATCAATGATTTCTCATATAAGGAACTTGTTTTTAGCTACCAACGTCTTGTGTCTCGATTACATTCACCAGGTCACGTGTTTACGCCGGTATTTATTGTTACAGTTTTATTTTCCAGCTTTTCCTGCGGGAAGACGCAACACTTCGATGTGGCACCAATCAGCCCTTAGTGCGATTTTATCACTAATTTTCAATGTTCAGTTTTGCTTATTGTACGAGCAGTGCATGCAGTCATTCAGAGAGGAAGTCCGAGATTTTTTTCTGTAATCAGTCATACAGCACACAGCGGTTATTAAAACGCGATATGCATTCTATATTTTGTAAAATTCCGTCTATTCAAATCCTAAGTTGCAACGCTCCCAAACTCAATCTTTTACACTTACAGACTGCATGCTGGTAAAGTTTTATCTGAAGTATTTGAATGGGAGGACGTGGCACAGGGCTTAGTGTTACGCTCCTGAGTTAATTAACAGCGCATCAGGATGCTGATACTACCATTCACGTTATTATGTAGGTGGTTTCCCACCTATTTCACACTGTAGTTTCGTTAGTAGGAATTCGACAATTACGTCTGATCCTGTTACATGCACAAGAACTACTCGCTCTCATGTTTACACAAAATATTTAGCTTCCGTTATCTGATGTAAACATGTTACTTCCTGAACAACTGGTTTTTTTCTGTAAATTCACTCACAGATATCACACACTTCAACAGCTACTCATTGATTTATTTAGCAACGCACTGACCATATTTTGCGTAACGTGACTGCAAGTACTTTGACGCTTCCATACTCAGCCGAACACAGCATTTATTGAATCCCTGCTATCCAGACAAATGGTATCTGCCACTATGAGTTCATTACGTTTACCATAAAATTTAAGCTTGTTGTCTGTTTTTAATTAACGCTTATTATTGTTTTCCGAACGTCATTGCCCTAAACTAATCGACCTTCTCCTCATAATGTGCAGGCTATATTGCAAAGCTTCCTACTTAAAAACTGGAATTGAAAATAGAGACTGAAGACCCAAAGAAATTGGTAAACCTGCCTAATATCGTGTAGGGCCCCGGCAAGCACGCAGAAGAGCCGTAAGTCGACGTGGCATTGACTCGACTGATGTCTGAAGTAGTGTTGGAGAGAACCCACACCATGAATCCTGCAGGGCTGTCCATAAACCCGTAAGAGTAAGAGAGCGAGGAGATCTCCTCTGAACAGCGTGTTACAAGGCGTCCCAGATATGCTCACAATAATGTTCATGTCTCGGCAGTTCGGTTGCCAGCGGAAGTGTTTAAATTCAGAAGAGTGTTCCTGAAGTCACTCTGTAACAATTCTGGACGTGTGGGGTGTCGGATCGTCCTGCTGGAATTTCCCAACTCCGTCAGAATGCACAATGGACATGAATGGATGCAGATGATCAAACTGGATGCTTTCGTACGTGTCACCTGTCGTATTGTTGTGTACATAGTTCCGCGTAGTCAGCGCGTACAAAACTTTCCCACTAGAGCGCGCCCTGCTAAGCACAACAGCGCAGGCGCAGCGCTCGTCCGTCTCCGCACTACGAGATGGCGCTGCCATAGAGACGGACCAAATTCTGCTTCTGTCGATCCGCGTATTAATATGTAACGCAGCCAATGAGATTGCTGCTAACGTAGACCCTTTTCTCCTCAAGGGTCACACTCGCGCAGTGATACATGAACGGCCGAGGTATTATAATGAGTGTCCGATTAGTCAGTATGCATTTGTCTGCACCAGTCTGTACCAGTCTGCATTTGTCTGCACCAGTCTGTACGAGTTCTACATTTGTCTGTACCAGTCTATAGTAAAGTTTCAGTCTGCGCCTAATAAGATTACCATAGTCCTGTACATAGCCATGAAGATAAATGTGTAGACACTTTTGTCAAGTATCAGAGATAAATGAGAATAAGATTAACGTACCAATACCAAGGGAACTTCAGATTGTCAATTGTAAATAGCATCCAGAACCAAGTTAAGTAATTTTTATGCTTGTTATTATTTTAATAAATGTGTGTGAAAATTAATCAAGTTCTGTTTAAAGTTGGTCACCGTCAATCTGCTACTCTAAGAGTGCAAGTGGCATTTCTATCGTCTGACCTAACGGCAGAAGATAAACACGCCACGATAAGACCACGAGACATATTGCTGACACTTGCCTACTTCATTAGAGCGACAAGTCAGATAATCTGATGGTGTGTGTACTGAAGGTCTTACAGTCCGCACACCACACGTATCTAGACGTATCAGGGGTTCCGTATCACTCCACCTGCACACTCCGCACACCGTTACAGAGCCTCCATCAGCTTGAACAGTCGAGTGCTGACATGCAGGGTCCTTGCATTCATGAGAATGTCTCCATACCCATACACGTCCAGCCGCTCGATATAATGTGAAACGAGACTCATCCGACCAGGTAACATGTTTCCCGTCGTCAACAGTCCAGACGGGCACAGTGATGTTTCGTTGAATGGTTCGCACGCTGACACTTGTTGATGGCCCAGCCTTGAATTCTGCTGCAACTTGGGCTACGGTTGCACTTCTGTCGCGCTGAAGGATGCTTTTCAGTCGCCTGTTGTCCCGTTCTTGCAGGATCTTTTTCCGGCCGCAACGACGTTGGAGATTTGATGTTTTACCTGATTCTTGGTATTCACGTATACGCTCGTGAAATTGTCGTACGGGAAAATCCCCACTTTATTGCTACCTCGGAGATGCTGTGTCCCATCGCTCGTGCGCCGACTATAACACCACATTCAAGCTCAATTAAATTTTTATAACCTGCCATTGTAGCAGCAGAACCGATCTAACAACTGCGTCAGACACTTGTTGTCTATCGTAGGCGTTGCAGACTGCAGCGCCGTATTAAGCCTGTTTACATATCTGTGTATTTGAGTACGCATGTCTGTACCAGTTTCTTTGACGCTTCAGTAAAAAGTGAACAGAAAATCTGCAAAACTTAAAAAGAATAATATGTATTGCACCTTTAAGTTTGATACAAGCAGTAGTATTTTGATCCAAGAGCCGTTGCGTCGGGGTACCGGTAACAGAAAAAAAAAATCTTCTGTTTGACTTCATTTCTTCCATTCTTGCGCGTCCCGCATCCAAACCTCAAAATAGCTGGTCAAGTTATAATTACTTATCATATCAAATATGAGAACTTATCCGTCTTTAATTAGCCTAACATCGTTCAAGAACAGGGTTAACTATTTATTTTATGTCATATTTTTACATAATCACTTTGTAACTTAGTTTCTTGCATCAATCTATGTTACGAGATCCATGTCGTGCAGTGGCTTGATGACGGCGCACTAACTCGCGCTTCATTAATCCGCGGGCTCGAATCGCACGGTGCGCTGTATGCGGCGCGCGGGGCGTTAAGGTGGCGTGGCCTATCTAGTGCGGCGGTCGTAACGGGCAGTCGCGTGAGGTGAGGGCAGGCGCCACTGACGCTTGTGTCTATACTGCGAATATTTTCGCTGTAAGTTAATTAAGACTTAGACTCAACGATTTGATATTGTTGTTCCGGTATTAATCTGCGTTGTTTAGGTAGCTTACTTGTTTTTAAATTTTATACTTTTATTATTTTTGGATGTAGTCTGTTTCTTTTTTCTTATTTACTTAGCGATCCCGCTTCGTGACGACGCTTGGATTAAAATATTACTACCTATATCAAAAGTAAAGAAGCAATACATATTATATTTTATTTTTTAGAGAGTTTTAGTGCTTTTTTAAATTTTTAATTTAAGTTGTACATTTTAGTTGTAGCCAGCGTACGATCGACTCTCTGGCCCCACACTAACACACTTTCCGGGAAGACACACGAAACTGTAACGCGGGATCTTATTCATTTCTGCGATTCACGTTGTTTTCTTTTATACACGCTTATAGTCATTGACTATGTTTTAATTTGTAGTTCCCCAATTTAGGTAACATCAAGCTATAAGCAGTGGCAACAATAGCAGGAATTGAGTCCGCCTTGATGCAATACCCCTAGTTATTCGTTCATTCCTTTATTTTCCCAAATTAGTTTCGGTGACAAATATCACCATCGTCTTATTTATTGTATGTAAAGTATGTTTTTGAGAATTATTGTCGCTGTTTGCGACATGCTTTTCTGTGCGCTCCTTTTTTATTGTTTTTTTTAATTTTTTTTTATTTTTTGCGTTTTTACTCAGCGAACATCATGCCATCTGCAAGTTCGTTGGATGGTACGTAGCTGATTCTATACTCATAAAAACAAAACTTTAGCATATGTTTATGATCAAGAATATTGCTCCATGGCGCCAAGGAGGGCACAGAAAAATATGTCGCAAACAGCGGAAATAATTCTCAAAAACATGCTGTAACATACAATAAATAAGATTAAAAAACCCTCTGACGATGGTGATATTTGTCACCGACACTAATTTGGAAAAATAAAGGAATAAACGAATAACAAGGTGTTTTGCATCAAGGTGGACTCAATTTCTGATATTGTTGTTTTCTATGCAAACACGGACAAAATGGAAGAGTTCCAAGATAAAATTTTTCTTATAAGCAGTGGCGATAATTGTAAATCAAGTCTGAAGAACGTGGGCTGCCACTGCGCTCTCTTAAATTATTAGGAAAAATACTAAATACTTACAAGGGAAACTTCCCACCGCACCTCCCTTCCCCCCTCCCTCCACCCCTCCCGCCCTCAGATTTAGTGGTAAGAGGGTCCAGTGGACAAACCGTCAAAAACTGAACACAGAACAAGCATGAAAACGGGAAGAAGGTGTACTGAACTGTGAAAAAGAAAAAAAGGAAATCAAAATAGAAACAGTGAACAGTCCAAGAAGAAGAACAAGTGCTATAGAGCAGGCGCTAGGCGTCAAGGCCGCGCCGTGGATAAAGCCGGTATGGTGTTCGATCAGAGGGTTAGATACCCTCTGTAATAAAGAAAACTGAGTGAAGGGATCAACGAATAACCTGAACGGGTGTCATCGGACGTCTGCCCCGAACAAGCTCAACGAACAATATGGAACAAAATGAGATTAAAAAAAGTAGTGGCTGTGTTGGACTGTCAAACTTACATTGTGACAATTTTTTTTCTTCACTGTTCGCTTTATTCAAATTAGTGTCTGTGTCGTGGTTCGTTCGAAACAGCGAGGTGTAAGGTAGGACCTATAATGACAGTCGATTCTGCACAACTACTCGATTGGCAGCTGAAAGGAAGTGGCTTTCGAATGGGAACCGCAAACGTTTGATGACAAGTCAACACAGTCCTCCATTGCAAAACACGTCTGGTGTACTACCTACAGCACTAGTGACAGTACGTGTGTCATATGGTAGGAATCTCTTATCGACTCACTAATTTTTAATACTGGCAAGTGAGTGAGATATGCCTCCGAGCCTGATATGAATGTGAGTGTGATCACTGCCAAGGAAATGATGAAAACATAATAGCTTGCACAGTTTCTCTGTACTGTGAAAAACATAAGATTTTAACGTTTTTGGAGTTGCGATCCGTTTTGGAAGTCTTGTCTCTTGAAGACCATTGTTCACACCCGTTTATTTGTTGTTTTCATTTCTGTGAGATGTCTATGTGGTATCTCGCCAGTTCTGACTATTCATCACACTGATTTGCGACACTAACGTATACTTACCACATGACTCATATTCTATAACCAATGTATTGAATGGCAACTATCAAGGCTACAGAAAGAGAACGAACACTTAAATGAGCGGACAGACAGTTCATTATGTTGAGGAAAAAAATAAGGCATTTGAACACGGCTCGCCCCTTGTCAGCCAAAGACCATGGTCACTCACCCACGACGCCGCTGTTGTTTCAGGCTGCTAATTATTGCACTTCCTGTTCTCGGACAGTTCACTGTTTCTATTTCGCTTTGTTTATCACAGTTCGGAACACCTTATTCCTGTTTTCATGTTTGATCTATGTTCTGTTATTTTACCACTAAATCGGAAGGGGGTGCGATGGGGAGTTTCCCTTGTTAGGGATTGCAATTACGAGTAACTTAAATTGGAACGATCACATAGATAAGGTTGTGGAAAGCACATCAAAGACTCCTATTTGTTGGCAGAGTACTTAAGAAATGTAACAGGTCTACTAACAAAACTGATTACACTACGCTTGTCCACCCTCTTGTGGAGTACTTCTGTACAGTGTAGGATCTGCATCATATATGACTGACAGAAGACACTGAAAAACCTTAAATAAGGGTAGCTCACTTTGTATTATCGCGAAGTAGGGGACATACTGCCACGGATATGATACGTGACTTTGGGTGCCAGTCATTAAAGCAAAGATGGTTTTTGTTGCGGGACGATCTTTTCAAGAAATTTCAATCACCAATTTTGTCTTCAGAGTATGAAAATACTTTTTTGGTGCCCACCTACAGACTAAGGAATGATGATCACAATAAACATGTAATTCTTCGTTTTCCCACCGCGCTGTTCAAGAGAGGAACGGTAGAGAAACAGTTTGAAGATCATTCGGTGAACCCTCTGCCAGGCATTTAATCGTGAAATGCAGAATAACCATGCAGATGTAGATTTGATTTAGTACTGAATTGTAGACCTCAAAAAGAACAGCAAAAATAATCAGCGAGAGCAAATGTTATCTTTAACAGCTGAGTCACATTCTAATAAAATGGTTCTAGGTACTATGGGACTAAACATCTGAGGTCATCAGTCCCCTAGACTTAGAACTACTTAAACCTAACTAACCTAAGGACGTCACACACATCCATGCCCGAGGCAGGATTCGAACCTGCCAACGTAGCAGCAGCGCGGTTCCGGACTGAAGCGCCTAGAACCGTTCGGCCACAGGGGCCGGCGTCGCATTCTACCTTTTTATGTTTTGTAGATAATGAAATGCGTCACTTGAAAAGATAAAAAACATCATAGTTGCTCAGCCATAAAAAATAAACACATATATCAATGGCCTTTATCTAGATCTTTTTGAGCTCTACAATCTGGTACTATCCAACTTGATGTAGCTCTTACATATTGCATAATGTATATCAAGAGAGCGCTGGCGGAAAACATTTTAACTTAATTTAGCTGGTGAAATTTAAAGAGCTCAACAGATTTTCAAGGAACATACACTACTGGCCATTAAAATTGCTACACCAAGAAGAAATGCATGTGATAAACGGGTATTCATTGGACAAATATATCAAAATAGAACTGACATGTGATTACATTTTCACGCAATTTGGGTGCTCCGGTCGGTGTGGCCGTGCGGTTCTAGGCGCTGCAGTCTGGAACCGCGTGACCGCTACGGTCGCAGGTTCGAATCCTGCCTCGGGCATGGAGCTGTGTGATGTCCTTAGGTTAGTTAGGTTTAAGTAGTTCTAAGTTCTAGGGGACTGATGACCTCAGATGTTAAGTCCCATAGTGCTCAGAGAGATTTGAACCATTTTTTGAATTTGGGTGCATAGATCCTGAGAAATCAGTACCCAGAAAAACCACCTCTGGCCGTAATAATGGCCTTGATACGCCTGGGATTTGAGCCAAACAGAGCTAGGATGGCGTGTACAGGTACAGCTGCCCATGTAGCTGCAACACGATACCACAGTTCATCAAGAGTAGTGACTGGCGTATTGTGACAAGCCAGTTGCTCGGCCACCATTTACCAGACGTTTTCAATTGGTGAGAGATCTGGAGAATGTGCTGGCCAGGGCAGCAGTCGAACATTTTCTGTATCCAGAAAGGCCCGTACAGAACCTGCAACATGCGGTTGTGCATTATCCCGCTGAAATGTAGGGTTTCGCGGGGATCGAATGAAGGGTAGAGCCACGGGTCGTAACACATTTGAAATGTAACGTCCACTGTTCAAAGTGCCGTCAATGCGAACAAGAGGTGACCGAGGCATATAACCAATGGCACCCCATACCATCACGCCGGGTGATACGCCAGTGCGGCGATGACGAATACACGCTTCCAATGTGCGTTCACCGCGATGTCGCCAAACACGGATGCGACCATCATGATGCTGTAAACAGAACCTGTATTCATCCGAAAAAATGACGTTTTGCTATTCGTGCACCCAGGTTCGTCGTTTGAGTACACCATCGCAGGCGCTCCTGTCTGTGATGCAGCGTCAAGGATAACCGCAGCCATGGTCTCCGAGCTGATAGTCCAAGCTGCTGCAAACGTCGTCGAACTGTTCGTGCAGATGGTTGTTGTCTTGCAAACGCCCCATCTGTTGACTCAGGGATCGAGACGTGGCTTCACGATCCGTTACAGCCATGCGGATAAGATGCCTGTCATCACGACAAACTTTCCTCATGTCAGCCACTGGCGCCAACCTTGTGTGAATGCTCAGAAAAGCTAATCATTTGCATATCGCAGCATCTTCTTCCTGTCGGTTAAATTTCGCGTCTGTAGCACGTCATCTTCGTGGTGTAGCAATTTTAATGGCTAGTAGTGTAGCTAAAATCTATCCCGATTAAACCAGTTTTCAAACAAAGGAAACTGCATTAAAATCCGACGTTTCTTATGGGAGCTACGATGACACATACAGATACTCGTAACACCCCTGTGTTTGCGCCGGGTTCAAAAACTGAAGAAGCCGCAAAAAGGTAGAAAATTAAGAAGATGAAACCTGGAGAATTTCAAAGAACTAGAGATAGCTGAAACTTTCAAAGGGACCATTCAGCAACGTTGTACGATACAGCATAAAGAAATACACAAGAAGATGATTGGGCAGGTTTCAGAGGTGGAACGGTGAAGGCAGCACGGTGTGAGGTTGCACTTCGTAGCTCAGCTCGATGATAATTAGTCTTCTCCTTGTCGATGACGGATTGTTCCATCGTTAATATTATTTACTCGTCAATTGGGTGAAGTTCATTAAGCACAACGGATTGCAATTCAACTACCGGATTATTATGTCACTTGTTGAAAAGTGTTTTTTTACTATGGTGACAAAATCCAGCAACTAGATAAGACTAGAACTTCAACTTCCATGAATGCTTCAGCCTTTGACGACATACCCCGCTTGCAAAGTATTGTTCAATTTGCTTCTGACCTGTGACGATAAAATTAAGTACACTACTAGACTTTCTTTCGAATAATCCCTCCGACCCAATGTTCGCGACCGAAATCTGCGGACTCCACTTTAACAAAGACAACCAATCGAAGAAGTCATTGTTGAGCCCAGGAATATTTACCGGCGTGTTGTAGAACGTTACAGAGATTGTATTTGTTCTAGTATCCATAGAGGCGCAGTAACAGTCACCTCACAAGAGAATCATACAGGGAAAAAGACAAAGTCCAGTACAGATCATTGGATAACACATTTTATATTTAGGATTGATGACAGACGGAGTAAATATAAGAATATAGCGGATGAAGCAGGCAAAGGGAAACAGAGACGTCTCAGAAATGAGACTATCAAAAAGTGCAGGGTGCAAAGCAGGAATGGTTAGACGAGAAATACAAGGACATAAAACCACGCATACCTAGGCGAAAGATAAATGCCCCCTACTGGAAAACTGAACAGATCCTTGGAGAAAGTGGAATCAGCTGTATGAATATCAAGAGCTCAAAAAGTAAAGTAGTACTAAGCAAAGAAGGCAAAGCTGATAAGTGGAATGAGTGCACAAAGGATGACACAAGGGAAATGAACTTGAATGGATATTCTAGAAAGAGAAGAGGAAGCAGATGAACGAGAGATGAGAGATACGATACTGTGAGAACAATTTGACAGAGTACTGAAAGATCTACGTCGAAATAAGTCCCCTGAAGTAGAAGACATGCCCTCACAACATTGGGATCCTTCGGAGAGCCAACTATGATAAAACTATTGCACACTATGTGCAAGGTGTAAGAGAAAGGCAAAATACTCTCAGACTTAAAGAAGAACGTAGTAACTTTAGTTCCAAAGGCAGGTGCTGACAAGTTTGAATATTTCCGACCTATTATTTTAATAGGTCCTGCTCCCAAAATACTGACAAAAATTATTTACAAAATAATGGAAAAACTGGCAGAAGTCGACTTTGTGGAAAATTGTTTTGGATTCCGGAGAAATGGAGGAACATGCAGGTAATACTGACCCTAATAATACACTTGCGGAAAAAAAGAACTGTGCACCCTTCTAGAGGCTTCCAATTCACCCAAGATTTATTGTGGCAGCAGGGCATATGGAATACAAGGAATCATTACATTTACTGATCAAATGGTTCAAATGGCTCTGAGCACGATGGGAGTTAACTTCTGAGGTCATCAGTCCCCTAGAACTTAGAACTACTTAAACCTAACTAACCTAAGGACATCACACACACTCATGCTCGAGGCAGGATTCGAACCTGCGACCGTAGCAGTCGCGCGGTTCCAGACTGTAGCGCCTAGAACCGCTCGGCCACACATTTACTGATCAATGGCACAAGCGGTTATGAAGTACGAGATTTCGACCAATGCTGAAACACATGTATTAGTACGTGATTTCGCTCCACGAGCGACAATGTAGACGATTCAGGCATCCAATCGATCGTACAGATGGTGAATACTGTCCTGGGATACATATGCTACACCTGCTCGACCTGTTTGTGTTGTTCTGTAAGAGTTGTTGGTTGACGAGTCGCACGAGTCACTTCTCGTCTCATCACATCCCACACGTGCTCGACTGGAGAGAACTGTGAAGTTCGTGCTGGTCAGGGAAGATGCTGCAAGTGTTGCAGAGCTCGTTGAGTTTCACGAGAAGTGTGTGTGCGAGGTTTATGCTGTTGGAACAACACATCACCTTCTTGTGGCAAGAATGCAAAAGAACAAGTGTAACAACACTATCAACCTACCGAGCTCTGGTTAGCGTCCCCTCCAAAAATGTGAAAGGTAAACGAGAGTTGTAGCTTATCGCGCCCCAGACCATAATGCCTGGCTAGGGCCAGTGTGATTCGGACGAATGTACTCTACAAGACAGCGCTGACCAGGTCTACGTCGTACTTGGAAACGACCATCACTTGCGTGCAGACAGAATCTGCTTTCATTGCTGGAAGCCACGGCGCGCCATTGCATCTTCCAAGTGATCCTCTGGCGGCACCAATCGAGCCGTGCACATCGATGTTTTGGAGTAAACAGAATATGAGCTAGAGGTGTGTACGCCCGTAGCCGCACTGCTAATAACCGGTTCGCGATAGTTCGTGTTGACACGTTTGGACTCAGATGTCCTCTTACCTGTGTTCTGGTAGCTGTACGATATGCCACTGCTGTCCTTGCAGTACCACGATACTGGTGGGCGTCTGTGCTGAGTCGACGTCCAGGACGTTGCCTATGAGTGTGAGAATGTCCACGTAATCACTGATACCAGCACAGTTGCACAACTGGCGCAGAACGTCATCTTGTGTGGCGATTCTACGAAAGGACCAGCCTGCCACTCGGAATGAAGCAGTTGGACTCCTGTCAAAATCGCTCAGTTGGCTATAGGAAGCACAAGCGAATCTCTGTGGCTTATTTGCTGCTTGCTTCACACCTTTTCATGACACTGAGGCTTCTTGCTGTGAGCATTCCCTATTAAAGAGCGCACAGACTGAGGTGTGTTTCCTATGCCACCATGCTGTCTGTCAGCAGACGACGTTGAAATCATTATCAGTACATTTACTATTCACCGGATGGCATATACCGTCACCGGATCAAAATCGGTGTCGTCTTTCCGAGTGTACTATTTTCTTCTAGGACAGTGTACTTTTTAAAAGATAGATTAAACAAAGATAAATTTACAAATGTTGTATTTGTAGATTTAGGGAAAAGTTTTGACAATGTTTCCTGGAATACATTATTTGAAATTCAGAAGGGAGCAGAGATTAAATACACACAGGTAAAGGTTATTTGCATCTTGTACAGAAACCATACTGGAGTTATAAGAGTCGATGGATTATGAAAGAGAGGGAGTCCTCTGCCGTACACTCCCCAAATTCCAACGATCCTTCCAAAACAAACTTCAATCAGTTTATCTCTTGTTAAAACCAACGGCTCCTCAAGATCAACCAAAACATAGGCAATAATTATAGGGCGAAACATCCGCACCTTCTGCCTCCATAACTTCTGCCTTGCCGTTTACGACCTTTCTATCCAGTTAACTAATACATTAAAACATCTTTGACTAACCCTCGACCGGCAGCTAACGTGTAAATCTCGCCTATTAACCATCCAACAGAAAACCCACAACAGTATAAATCTACTGAAACTACTAACATGCAGAACTTCGGGATTACTTCTTCCACTATTCTTCATTCTTAAAAAAATCCTGATCTGACCAGTCCTCTGCTGTGCAAAGCAAATGTTGCATGGATCTCCAACCCCCCCTACCCCCAAAGTCTGTAAGTCCATCCAAATTCTCGGACACCATGCACTCCGTCTCGTTTTTCGCATCCGTTTACCTTCCCTCACCTGGATCCTCTACCATCTCATCAAATTCCCACTCCTCTTCACGCACATCCAACACCTTCGCATCTCCTATACTGTCTATGAACTATATTCCAATCACCACATTGTCTCCCCTCTGATCACCAACTCTGGTATGCCGTCGCGCCTTCACAAATATATCGCTCCGTTCATACACTAAACAGACTCCATATCCTATACCAACGCAAGCTGAACCAACTCCCTCTGCGACAATGAGATTTGCCCCGATATTTATCCCTCCTACCACCTGTACCACTTCCCGATCTATCCCACTTGACATCAGGTCTCCTCACTCCTTTCCCTCTCCATTCATCCCCACCCCTTTCCTACTGCAACCACTGCCCTAACCACACAAGACACTATTGTGAACCTTGTATCTTTCCCACCGACTGTACTTCCTACTGTTTACCTCAACTCCTACCTCTCATCTCCATAGTTTTTCCTATCTAAAAGACCCTCATCTTTCTTCCCTCACCCCTCAGTCCTATGGAATTTTCTCTCTTCTCCGGCAATACTTATAACCCTAGAGCAGGTCGTTCAGATATTAATTGAGTGCTCAGCGCTTCAGTGTCCTTATCAGCAGAATTTTACCCTCTTGCGTCATTTCTTCCATTCTTGCACATTCCACATCCAAACCTCGAAACAGCTGGTGAAGTTACAGTTACTTATCATACCAAATATGAGAACTTATCTGTCTTTAATTAGCCTAACATTGTCCAAGAACAGAGTTAACTATTTATTTTATGTCATTTTTTACATGACTACTTTCCAATTTAGTCTCATGCATCGATCTATGTTACGAGGTCCATGTCGTGCAGTGGCTTGATGACGGCGCACTAATTCTAAAATGTATGTATTATAGTTTCTTAACTGTCCATCTTTAATTCTTACTTTAAAATAGAAAACGGTCCCAAATTTTATCTGCATATTCTCATTATAACTTTTCTTTAACTTGCGTGACTGAAGAGCGGAGAACTGTACCGCTGACAGCCCACCCCCCTCCCATACGGAGCCAGTGGGATAAAATAACAATAAAGAGAGTGAGACAGGATTGTAGCCTATCCCCCATGTTATTCAGTCTGTACTTATAGCAAGCAATAACGGAAACAAAAGAGAAATTTTGGAACGGAATTAAAGTTCATTGAGATGAAATAAAGTCTTAAATATTTACCGACGATATTGTAATTCTGTCAGAGGCTGTAAAGGATTTGGAATATCAGTTAAACGGAATGGACAGCGTCTGAAAAGAGATCGGAAGATTAAAGTGAATAGTATCTTGAAAAGAAATTGGAAGATTAACGTGAACAAAGTCAAAACACTGTTAACGGAGTGTAATCAAATTACATCAGGAAATGGGAAAGGAAATTAGAAAGTAAAAGGCCGGCCGGAGTAGCCGAGCGGTTCTAGGCGCTTCAGTCTGGAAACGCGCGACCGCTACGGTCGCAGGTTCGAATCCTGTCTCGGGCATGGATGTGTCTGATGTCCTTAGGTTAGTTAGGTTTAAGTAGGTCTAAGTTCTAGGGGACTGATGACCTCAGAAATTAAGTGCCATAGTGCTCAGAGCCATTTGAACTATTTTTTGAAGAAAGTAAAAGGAGTAGATGAGTTTTGTAATTTGGGTAGGAAGATAACTGACGAAGGCCTATATAGAGAAGATATAGAATATAGGCTGCTTATGGCGCGAAAAGCTTTTCAGATAGAGAGGTAGCTGTTAACATATAGCATTAATTTAATTGTTAGGAAGCTTTTCCTGATGTTATTTGTATGGATTGAGGGCTTGCACGGAAATGAAACGTGGAAGTTTAGTTCAGACGGGAAGAGAATAAGAAACTTTTGAAAAGTGATGCTGCGGAAGAATGCTGGATATTATGTGGATATATCGAGGAGCTAATGAGGAGGTACTGAACTGAATTGGAGAAAGAAAAAAAACGTGGCCCAACCTGACTAAGAGAAGGGATCGTGTGATTAGACACATGACTTACGGAATCTTCAAATTGGTGGTTGAGGGACGTTGTGGGGGGATAAAATTGTAGAGGGAGACCAAAGGATGAATACACTAAGGAAGTTCAGATGGATGTAGGTCGCAGTAGACGAAGAGGCTTGCACAGGTTATATTAGCGTGGAGAGCTGTGTCAAACCAGTCTCTGGACTGAAGACCACAACAATGCAGACAACATAAAAATAACACTTCCGACTGTTTGAAATAATCGTGTAACGCCCGTCTGATTTTCTTGAGCGTTTGCGGCCGATTGGTAGCACTACCTGGCGGCACTAAAGGAAATTGCCTCGGACTGAGGAATCTCTCTCTGCGTCTACGTAACGCTGTGCGACGCGCCGTGTGTTTGTCTCCCGTTCGGCACGCGAGACACGGAGTGGAAGTTGGGGAGGCGGGGGTCACGTGGCCGAGCTACGGATCGTGGCTTGGCAGAGCCCGGCTTGCGGCTGAGAGCCGGCCACAGATTAAGGTTTAATATTTAACCAGCGCCGCGCGGCCATCAATTAGGGTGACGACTGTGTGGGCCGAGACAGCCACCATCGCCGCTGCGGTGTGCGGCGCGCGCACTGGGAACCGCAGAGGACCGCCACTCTGGGCCGGCCGCTGCACGAGGCTGGGAGGCGCCTGACGAGAAGTCCGACCACTCCGAGTCCCTGTCTCACAATCTACATCTTACATGTTCCCAACGTCACAAAGAAAATTTTAAATCCGATCAGGACTACTGCGCCCATTCCACACACAAATACGCCGACGGAAAAAAAGAGGCTAAAGCTATAAGAAGTTGTGTGACGTAAACGATAACTGGTAGGGGCGTTTCTACATTGAAAGATGAGATCTATTCGAATTTCGCACTAGTCGCCTAAGAGTGGCGCTAGTGGAGGCAATATGAGATTGTAAGTCAGGTTTGCTTTAAATACACGCTGTACTGCCCGCTCCGTGTCTCGTGACTTTGAGGTTGGAGGTTGTGAACTGATGTTAGTCAAGAATGCTGTTCAATGGTTCAAATGGCTCTGAGCATTATGGGACAACTTCTGAGGTCATCAGTCCCCTAGAACTTAGAACTACTTAAACCTAACTAACCTAAGGACATCACACACACCCATGCCCGAGGCAGGATTCGAACCTGCGACCGTAGCGGTCGCGCGGTTCCAGACTGTCGCGCCTAGAACCGCTCGGCCACTCCGGCAGGCCATACAAGTGTGATAAAGTGTGCTAGTGTAAACAAGTTACAACTCTGATGTAATACTTTCTTCTTATTATTAGTGTTTATACGACCTTGGCTGGAATTTATATTTTCTTGGTGATAATTAAAACATTCACCTTATTCTCACCGCACTACAGTGGTGGTTTTTGTGCCTTCTTAATATTTATTTTATTGTTCGGTTTATTTTCGTGACTCTTGGTGAAAGTTCATGAGGTCTTGGATATATTTTCTGTTAATGCTTTTCCTCAAAACATACCTGTTATATGAAAGTGAAAAGTGATTAAGAAAGAAAAAGCCTACACTGTGCATAAATTAGAACACGAGTAGACTACAGTCTTCAGTAAAATATCTTTTTTAACCCAGGAAAAGTCAGTTTTACTGACGATTTTTCCCCGAAAGTCCTTTCCGACATTATTTGATACTTGAGAAGCAAATACGGCAAGAGACATAATCCAATTTCAGTGAAACTTCACTCAGTGGAAGAGGAGCCAAAATAAGGGAACGCGTGTCTCGGCTTACCCGTAGATACTCGAACGTTACTGAGAAAACGACCGTCAAAATTTTCGACGTAATTTAGATGCGACCCAGCTTGTAGCATAATGGATAGCGTCACAGGAGCACTCCTGCGTCCAGTGTTCGACACATGATTATTATTTTTATTTATTTTTTCTTTTATGTACCCATATCCGTAGAAGGTTACTACACGAATGTTTCGTACCAACTTAAGGGATGCAAGAACATCGTAATTGATTGTGCAATTAGATCTGGGTTTCACATTATTATTGTTACATCAAATGTGGTGTGCATTTCATTGTTGTTGTGATAAAAATCCTATCTGTACGGCACGTTAATAGTGGATGCTGAAAGTAGACTGCTCTCAGAGACATTTCATGCCGTTCATTCATGCACACTTTGGTATCTGTCGCAAAGAACCTGTCACCGCCTAGCTGTCTGTTGGGATAGAGTATCGGTGGGTGGACTAAGGGCGCTTGATCGGCAAACAAAGGGTCGCTCTCGACTGAACACTCGGTTCGTCAAGTTGATACTTTGTAGAGGTGATAGTCTCCTTACAAGGGGAAGGCCTAGGATACGGCCAACCCATTCGGCTCATATGCGGCAGTAGTTTGTGTGCAACCAAAAAAAAAAAGATATTTTGGCTCAACAACGCCTCGTTTTTGAGTAATTACCCATAAAGTATTTTTCATCAAGATATATGATATCCGGAGAGCCATATTTCCTAGAAATCGAGGAGAGGAACTCTTACGACTGTCTCTTATATACCCCTCGGGTAAAAGCCATTCAATGTGTTTGCCGCTGGTGTAGCGACCATGACGTCAGACTGAGAAGCAAAGAACATGAGTTCGAATCTCAAATAGGCTCTTCCTTTTTTTTTTTTTTTTTTTTTTTGCGTATCGAAATTGTTGGGAATAGGAGGGTAATGAGGTAAGTAAGTAGGCAAATAAATTTCTCATACAGGCTGGGATAGTAATGATTAAAACTAAAATCCTGTTAGCCTTACAATGGCTCTTTCAGTCAGTCTGCTTCATATCCCCAGTTACCTTTGAACAAATGGATCGATGGTACTTGTCGCATTAATATTCGAAGCAAATATACTCGAAACGTCAACAACATCTAGAGAAATGAATGTTTACGGTGCTACATATTCCTTCCGAATATTCGGCGGAAAATAGACTTGGCTTACATTTCAAAATGTTTCTTTCAGGAAATTAATTTTGATGCGTACCACGCGTACGGTGACATCGGGGAAAAGTCGGTGTTGAAAGTTGATTATGCATTATGCTACGAATCTTTATTCTATCGATGTGATTGTGCAGTTTCCACTGTGTTCGAGAAGCACATTGTAATTCTGAAGCCTCCAAATAAAGTGTTTTATTTGGCGTAAAAAGTAACCATGACATGGTTGGCAACACAGGTGCCACATTGAAGGTATTTTTTTGGAGTTGCTTGACGCTCGTCATCTATAAACATTGTATCGTGTATGAGGCTATTAGTTTTCCCACCCCAGGAATCCAATATCAGACAAAACTTCCTATGAGGAACACATGGCTTAAAACATTCTCAAGAGATATTTTGTAAATTGAAATTTATCGATTCTCCAGTTTTAGAGCAAGTGATATAAATATTTTTTAAGATTCGGTTAAACGATTGACATCTTCTACAACCTGAGGACCAAATTTCTCCTTTGTTCTTGTAACCACGACAAGATTTTAGGCAACAGTTTTTCAGACGCTGTTGTGGAATAGTGCGCCTGTACGAATGTATTAGTGTATGTATGTTACCAAATGTGATAAGGATTCGTTTCTCCCCTTATGCGACAGCATGCCTCGAATGTTCATCCGATACACACAGGCTGTTTGATCACTGCTAACGACGTAATGATGATTAAAACAGGTAACAAGTATCGCCATCTACGTGCTGAGAAGTGCTTGCAGTTTCTGTAAATCTCCTACATTTTCTACCTCCTTGTGCGAGAACGTACTTCGCATTGACGCATTTTATACTCCGATTTGAAATTTCTTGCCGAAGATGGTGCAGCAAACGTCAAGTCTGTGTTGGTCGTACACTGAGGCACTGCCTCTGGAATCCACTGCTAGAGTATTCTCACATTCACCATCTCGCTCTGACGACGAGATTCGACGAAACGACTGAACGTCCATTTATCAATTGACTGGTATTGGTCATATCGTGTTCCTCCTTTAACTAAATCACTATCTCACAATTGTAATTGGGGTTGGACAATGGATGCAACAGCCAATCGCAGTTGCTCTTTCATTTCTAATAGCCATAGCTGCCCAATTAGAAAATGGCTTAATAAGTACAGTGTCGTATAATTGGCTGACTTTCAAGTGTACAGCCAGGTCTGTTACCCTCCGTATTAACACTCCATCATCGACAAGAGCTGCAAGTTACGTCCTCATGCGCCACTCACGTGATGTACTGCTCTTTCCATAGTTCTCTGCGGTGCCCGTCACCCGTGCTTGACCTTGACTCTGCTGCGACTCTGCAGGCCATTGCGTTACAACGTGGCTAACTAAATCTGGCTTCCCCTCTTGTGATGCTTCCACCCTGTATCTACCTAACTTAAACATGCATATTTACGTAAGAGAGTTACTGTCTCCACTTTCAATGCCACGATTATTAAATCTCAAACAAATGAAATATACACACAAAAACCTGTCCCATGTTCCAAAACCAGTGTCTTGCAACACTATAAACGACAAGTAAAACTGAGGCACCCGACGCCATATACTTTTAACTTTGCACAAAGGCTGGACGTCGTCCATGATTAAGCTTGTGCAACTGAAAAACTATAAAATAAGGAAATAGATATTATTGCATGAACAAAAAGCATTCATTACAGATTACATACCGTACAAGTCATATGTTACTTACGGAAGATGACCCTATTATTCCACAACACGTATTGTATTCTGCGGATATACGGTGAAAATTCACTGCAAGTACGATCGTGGTTTGCAACAGACCAAACAGACCAACGACGTAGGACAATGCCTTCCGAGTGACATTGACATACGTAAGTTTACTGCTTACTCCTGAAAATGAAGGTTGTTTGTTTTTTTTTGTTTTTTTTTTTTTTAGTAAGAAACTGGCTTTCGGTACGTGCCCATCTTGACATACACACTTAAGCATGATTTGCAGAGTAGCCATACAGATGTGGATTTAGATTAACATTGGAAGAAACGACAATGTGTTGCGACAATTCAGTACATTCATAAGGACCAAGCCGTACCCCTGTACTAAGTTACTTAAGCGTAGACTTGTCACGTGACGCAATTCGGGTGGTTTTTAACTTAGTTATAATTGTATGAATATACGGACAACACAGCGCTCTGCTGAGTGTACTTAAGATTAGAACACAGGTTCTCTGCTCTTCAGTTAAATGCCTTTTTCTTTTTTTTTCTTTTTTTTTTTGGACAGGGAAGAAAAAATTCGTGATGATAAGACGGGAACCAGCAGTCCCCACATTTTTTGTTAATCATAGGAATGATCGTGAATCGAATGCGTGATATTTCTATTTCTTTCTTGCTTATCACGAGCGGCCGTTTTACCATTTTTTTATATATAATTAACATACGAAAATAAAAGCGAAGAAACAAATCAATGTTAAGGTACACAACTGGTTCCTTGTGGTAAGGAAACAAAAACAGCACGTTGTACAATAATGAAAAATAGTAATAAACCGCTCTCCTTGCGTAGCAAACAGAAAGGTCGCACACTCAGGGTATGTGCTAGTGGTTGCAAGGTGATTTCCTTGTCCTACAGATGAGGTTCGGGTACGTCGTCTCGAAGAATAATGCCGTATGTCCTGTCAGTGTTCTTGTGCTGTGAATTAGACAATCACTACGAAGTTACCATCGGCACAACCCAGCTGCGACGAAGGTACAAGAACACACTACCCAAAATGTTGGCTCAGTGCTGCCGATAGCGCGTGTGTACTAACGACGAAGAAAACGTTCCTGCAGAAAAAGCCGAAAAATCAAGAATTCCCTTGTCACTGTCGTAGAACTGATAAGATATTGACATTCATTTGATCCTACTTGGACACTACACTAGCGACGCTTGCATTTAACGGCGTTTACGTTAGGGATGCATAAGGGACGGTCGTAAAAGTTGCTTCCGTCGATTTCAAGGAAAATTTTCGTTAGCGGACCACATAAATGTTGATTAAAAATGCTCAGTTTTCAATTATCTGTCGATCTCGTCAATTACGCGTCGATTGCGCGTCATGCACTTTAGGAGTGGTTTTCTCAAAAACCGTGTGTGTGTGTGGGGGGGGGGGGGGAAAGGAGGGAGGAGTTGTTGAGCCAAAATATCTTTGATTTTAGGTTGTACACAGGTGACCTGTCAAATATAAGCCGCATAGGTTGGGCATGTCTGTGGTCTTGTGATAATGATATGAACGTACTGAAGCGACTTCGTTCTGCCGCCTCGTATTCTTGGACTACATTTTCGTAAAAGTTTATTTTATAATTAAATTTCCCCCGAGACATTTAAATCTCATCTTTACGTACGATAATGATGGATGAAATTTGTGCCACAGCTGGTACTCGAACCCGAGTCTCCTTGCTTACTAAGCAGAAATGCTGACAAACCACTGCACCACTATGGGCAAAATCGCTGCACGGACCACCACTCAAATCCAGTGCCATCCACATCACAAACTTCAATTCATATTTCCAGCAGGGGAAGGCACTGGACTTGGTTACTTCGTACGAAAATGTGGCGCATACTGCTGCGGTGGTGTGTCAGCATTTCTTCCTGGTAAGCAAGGAGACCTGGGGTGGAGTCCCGGCCGTGACACAAATTTCAATTCATTTCTTCAGCTTCCATCATTACTGTACGTTTTATGTTTTCCAAACCGAGGAACGTTCTGTTTCTTTCTAAGAGGTACTCTACTGTCTTTTTAGCGTGTTTTTCGGGTTTACGACTGCGTTGAAACACATGGGAGTCAACATTCCGCTTTCATTCAGGCATCCAAGTTCTCAGATTTCGTATCTCTTTGCTCGTCCGCTCATAAAGCAATATTTCCGGCGTTTATAGTAACGTATGATGATTTTGTTTGTGTGCTGTACAGGGATAGTCGTGTGAATCGTTTAGTACGAATTGTGTATGAAGCATGAGGTTTTATATTCACTTTCCGAACAATATCTTAAGTGTTCATATAATGTGTGTTTCTTACGAACTTACTTTTCACATCTATGATCTTTATTCAAGTTAACCTTTAACACGTTCCATATGTGCATATGGTCATTTAAGAACTAAGTTCTCGAACATACTGCGTTGGCCTTAACTACATTTAAAGCCGAAGGGGAGTAAACCGCCCTGAGTAGTGACGATATTTTATTCTGAATGAAATTATCGGCCGTGGAGCTAAGTTCATTTTAGCTTGGAATTCAAGGCACGTACTTGCGGAGTCGGATACTTCGAGGCAAAACTCTGTTGTCACACATCTTTTCAAATTAGTAGTCGTTGTAAGATACAGAATGTAACGACATTTGCATCACATGAATCAGATCCATGAGATGTAATTCATTGACATGTGCAGTGAGTAACAGCATTAGGTCTGCTGTCATGAATATGCTTTCAGTTTTGTCTTGATTTAGCGTTTGTCAAACCCCCTTTAATTATTTCGCTTCTTCCCACTACGAAATTTAATAACTGAGTTAGTCACATTGGGTTTATTCAGATGTAGGTGAGATTCTACATAAAGAATTAACGTTTCAGGGCACCAAAAACCAGAGTCATAGTCTCTTATTGACTCACGCCACAAAGTATAAAGTAGTGCAAGACTTTCAAGGTGACGCCAAGCAATAATTGGACAGGGGTGGGCGTGGGCAGGGATATCAGCGGTCTGTGGGCGTCTCTCCCCACCACCCCTCCCCGTCCCCATAACAGAATCCTGGATCCCCGCGTATCCAACATCAAAATCCTACGCAGTGTAACAACACCAGCTCCATCTCAGTCAACCACCAGTACATCAATGATAACCTTGCTAAATAACGAAGCCGCTACGGTCGCAGGTTCGAATCCTGCCTCGGGCATGGATGTGTGTGCTGTCCTTAGGTTAGTTAGGTTTAATTAGTTCTAAGTTCTAGGCGACTGATGACCTCAGAAGTTAAGTCGCATAGTGCTCAGAGCCATTTTAAATAACGAAATTTAGATTTATCCTTTTAATGTTTTCATTTTCGACTTTGTCTTATTAAATACCTGTGAGGCTGAAGAATAGACATCTTGTTGCTATCAACCCGCCCGATAGGAGAATGGAAATACCATAACAAAAATCAACGAGTAATTGAATTACGAAGTAAAAAATTTTACGGCAGCGTTACTGTACGATGCACCTGCGAAACGCTTGGCAATGTGGGGCTCCAGCTGAAGGAAACAGCTACGGTGCCACTGGTTCACAGTAGTACGGTGCACGCTGCAACGGCCACCGTTCCTTCCGTGTGCCAGAGGAGGCGCACCGACCTTTTTCTTGTTGCACAGCGCTCCATTCTGTTGTTTCCTGCCGTAGCGGTCCGCCGAGATGGATGCATGTGGGTTACGGACCGGCCTCCTCCCGTTACAGATGATCAGCCAACGGGACCCGCCGCGTCAGAGCCCGACCCGCATACTGATCGCTAAGCAACGCGGCCGCCCAAGGTCACCTCTGCACAGCCGCTCCACGGCGCCCGTCACTCAGCGCCCCAGCCTCCAGGACCACAGGAAATAACCTCACCACAACTGCGTCCTCGTAGCATACAGCATACCCAAAAGCACTGGTCTGGGTGAAAGGAATGAAAGACGAAGCCTCGTAGAATTTTGCACAGACCATAATATAATCATCGCAGACACTTGTTTTACGGATCATGAAAGAAGGTTGTACAGGTGGGAGAGAACTGTAGACACTGAAAAGTTTCAGACACAGATTTCGGAACCAGATTTTAAATTGTAAGAAGTTCTCAGGGGCAGATCTGAATTCTACCCACCATTTAATGGTTATGAATTGTAAATTAAAACTGAAGGAACCGCGAAAAAGGTACGACATTAAGCATATGGGACTTGGATAGGTTGGCAGAAAGTTTCAGAGGAGCTTTAGACAGTGGTTGTCTATACAAGGGGAAAGATACACGCTAGAAGACGAAAAGGTAACATTAAGAGGTGAAGTAGTGAAGGCAGCAGACGATCAAATAGGTAAAAAGACCTACTAGAAATTTTTGGATAACACAGGAGGTATTGATTTGAAATGAGGAAGCCAGTGAAGTAGCTGAAAGGGAAAACAAACGTCTAAAAATGAGATTGATAGGAAATCCAAAATGACTAAGCAGGAATGGCTAGAAGACAAACGTAAGGACTTAGAAGCGCATTTCTGTAGGGGAAAATTAAACAGGGCTTTGGGGAAAGAGAAGGGGGTGTGTGAATATCAAGAGCTCAGACTGAAAAAAAGTCTTTAGCAAACAAGGGAAAGCTGAAAGGTGGAAGGATTATATGGAGGATACGAACTTGGGGGCCAGTATTATAAAAAGGAAAGAGATGTAGATGAAGGTGAAAAGCGAGATACTGTACTGCGAGAAGAATTTACAGAGCATTAAAACATCTAAGACGAAACAAGGTCTCGGAAGCAGACGACATTCCCACAGAGCTACTGGTAGCCTTGGGAGAACCAGCCATGACAAAACTCCTCAATTTGGTGTGCAAGATGCGTGAGACATACGAAACACACTCAGATTTCGAGAAGAGTATAATAATTCCAATTCTAAAGAAAGCAGCTGACATGTATGAATATTACCGAACTATCAGTTTAATAAACCATGGCTGCGAAATACTAACACGAATTCATTACAGAACAATGGAAAAACTGGTAGGAGCCGATCTCGGGGAAGATCAGTTTGCATTCCGGAGAAATGTAGGGACTTGAGTGGCAGTACTGATCCTACTTCTCTTAGAAGATAGGTTACAGAAAGTTTGCAGCATTTGTAGACTTAGAGAAAGCTTTTGACGATGTCAACTAAAATACTCTCTTTGAAATTCTGATGGTAGCAGGGATAAAATATAGGGAGAGAAAGGTTATTTACAACTTGTACATAAACCAGACGGAACCCGTAAGAGTCGAGGGGCATGAAAAGGAAGCAGTGAATGAGAAGAGGGTGAAACAGGGTTATAGCTTATTCCGGATGTCATTCGATCCGTACGTTGAGCAAGCAACAAAGGAACGTTGAGCAAGCACTAAAGAAAACCAAAGAAAAATTTGGAGAAAGAATTAAGGTTCAGCGAGAAGAAATAAAAACTTTGAGGTTTGTCGATGACATTGTAGTTCTGCCAGAGACAGAAAAGTATTTTGAAAGAAGGATATAAGATGAACACAACAAAAGCAAAACAAGTATAATGAAATGTAGTCGAATTAAATCAGGCGAAGCTGAGAGAATTGGGCTAGGAAACGAGAAACTTAAAGTAGTAGATAAGTTTTGCTATAAGGCAGTAAAATAACTGATGATGGCCGATATAGGGAGGGTGTAAAATGTAGACTGGCAATGGTAAGACAGGAGTTTCTGAAGAAGAGATATTTGTTAACATGGAATATAGATTTAAGTGTCAGGAAGTATTTTCTGCAAGTATTTTATGGAGTGTAGCTATGTATGGAAGTGAGAGAGTCTAGATAAGAAGAAAATAGAAGCTTTTGAAATGTGATGCTGCAGAAGAATGCTGAAGATTAGATGGGTAGGAAGTACTGAATAGAATGAGGGAAATAGACATTTGTGACACAATGTGACTGGAAGAACGGATCGGTTGATAGGACACATTCTGAGACACCAAGGGATCACCCGAAGGGAAGTGAGGGGGGTGGGGTGGAGGTAAGAACTAGGGAGAGTAAGTAGATAGAGAAGGATGCAAGTTGCAGTCGTTATTGGGAGATGAATAGGCTTGCACAGGATAAGGTAGCATAGAAAACTGCACCAAACCAGTCTTCGGACTGAAGACCACAACAACAAACACATGAAAGCTGTCGCGTCCTGAGCTTGTCAGCACTATGTAGGGGACTTTCCTGCCGATAGAACTCAACACATCATTCCTAACGTAACAAAATTAAAAGATGTGAAGCTAATTTGAGCAGTACCTCAAAGAACTATGTAGGACCGTTACTGTGTAGGATACACACTGATGACCCAAAACACGTCTGTCACAACCAACCTCGAGACTGGAAGCTACCTCTGTGGAGCCCACCACTCAAGCCTCCCTTAAGCAGACTGGGCTCGCAGGTAGCAAGAGCCAAGCCTCCCAAACAAATCTAAGATCTGAGGCCTGCGTGCTTCCACGGTGTGGTAGTTTGTGGGCTCAGGTTTCTGTCTGCAGCAGATCACTTGATAGTGAACGTGTGATCCATTGCCGTTGCAGTTACTACGAGTAGATTGGGAAAGAAAGTGTTACTTCAGAAAGGCAGAGTTCGGGATTCCAAAAACATATAGCGTGATGGACGTGCATCGCTGAGAACTGCCAAAGTTTATTAAAAGTGTCTTCATTGAAGACGCGATGTGCTCGAAAGTCGAGACGACCACAACCACACCGGAATAGCTGGTAATAAAATTCAGGGGCAGAAATCAGTCTGTGATCTGAAGAGGAAAGCTACAGAAGATATATGTCAGAGACCATCAAAACTTTCTAATCAACTCAAAGGAGAACACACGGAAGAAATAAATATTAAAGATGTCGACAGGTTTCATAAATCCATGTACAAAGCTGGGGGGGGGGGGGGGGGAAATTATACCTAAATTGCCTTGAAGTATTCAGGAGGCTCATGTTGTTCTGAACACATTGAGTGTGACAGATGGGATGGATTTCTTGTTACATAATGATGCTGACAGGAACGTTGTAATAATCTGTGAAGCTGAAAATCTCGAAATACTTAGCGTAGCACAGTATATGTTGAGATAACTTTCAAGTGTCGCACCAAGTTTTCTGTCAGGTATTTACGATCCATGAGCTTCTTGGTGGACATTATATTCCACTGGTTTTTTTCTTGGCTCAACGATAAGGAGAGGTCACCTTATCTGCATGTCTTTTCATGTGATTATTTCCGTCAATAGTGTTTTCAGAGTTCAAAGAAAGCGCAATAAAAGCTGGATTTGAAGTGTGAACTTACGTACAAAATTGCAAATTTCGTTTGACATAGAGATGATACAATCATTGGTACCTGAACATGACTACTGCGCCATAAATGAAATCTGTAAGTTTCTGAGCTGCGATATGCACAACAGAAGATTCACACAGCTATAGCTTTCGGCCATTAAGGCCTTTGTCATCAGTAGACACACATACACACATGCAAACACACACTCACCCAAACGCTACTTGCACACGTCTGCAGTCTCAGAGAACTGAAGCTACACTGCGAGCAGCAGCACCAGTGCATGACTGGAGTGGCGACTGGGTGGGGATAAGGAGGAGGCTGGGACGGGGAGGGGGAGGGATAGTATGGTGGGAGTGGCGGACAGTGAAGTGTTGCAGTTTAGACGGAGGGCAGGAGGGAAGGTGCGGAGGGGGTAAGTAATGGAAAGGAGAGAAATAAAGAGAAATTAAAAGATTGGGTGTGGTGGTGAAATGACGGCTGTGTAGTGCTGGACTGGGAACAGGGAGGGAGCTGGATGGGTGATGACAGTGGCTAACGAAGGCTGAGGCCAGGACGGTTACGGTAACGTAGGATGTATTGCAGGGAAAGTTCCCACCTGCGCAATTCTGAAAAGTTGGTGTTGGTAGGAAGGATCCAAATGGCACAGGCTGTGAAGCAGTCATTGAGATGAGGGATATTATGTTTGGCAGCGTGTTCAGCAACAGGGTGGTCCACTTGTTTTTTGGCCACAGTTTGTCGGTGGCCGTTCATGCGGACAGGCAGCTTGTTGGTTGTCATGCCTACATAGAATGCAGCAGAGCGGTTCCAGCTTAGCTCGTAAATCACATGACTGGTTTCACAGATAGCCCTGCCTTTGATGGGATAGGTGATGTTAGTGACTGGACTGGAGCAGGTGGTGGTAGGAGGATGTATGGGACAGGTCTTGCATGTAGGTCTATTCCAGGGGTATAGTCCATGAGATAAGGGATTGGGAGCAGCAGGTGTGTAAGGATGAACGAGTATATTGTGTAGGTTCGGTGGATGGCGGAATACCACGGTAGGAGGGGTGAGAAGGATAGTGGGTAGGACATTTCTCATTTCAGGGCACGACGAGAGGTAATCGAAACCCTTGCGGAGAATGCAATTGAGTTGCTCCAGTCCCGGATGCTGCCGGCCGCGGTGGTCTAGCGGTTCTGGCGCTGCAGTCCGGAACCGCGGGACTGCTACGGTCGCAGGTTCGAATCCTGCCTCGGGAATGGGTGTGTGTGATGTCCTTAGGTTAGTTAGGTTTAAGTAGTTCTAAGTTCTAGGGGACTTATGACCTAAGATGTTGAGTCCCATAGTGCTCAGAGCCATTTGAACCATTTGAACCAAGTCCCGGATGGTACTGAGTTACGAGGGGAATGCACCTCTGTAAACGGACTGTGGGACTTTTGCAGGTGGTGGGAGACAAGAAAAATAAGGCACAGGAGATTTGTTTTTGTACAAGGATTGGAGCCTAGTCACCCATGGTCGTCGCATCTGCAGTGACGAGCAGTCCCTCTAAATATGTCTCACTGATGTCTTCACTGACCATTATTATCCTCCCATCCTTGTAAAAAAACAAATCTCCCGTCCCTTATCTTGCTCTAAGACCTCCCAGTTCAGCAAAACCTTCGGTGCCACACACCCACCGTTTTTGAGAATCTTCAAAATGGTTCAAATGGCTCTGAGCACTATGGGACTCAACTGCTGTGGTCATAAGTCCCCTAGAACTTAGAACTACTTAAACCTAACTAACCTAAGGACATCACACACATCCATGCCCGAGGCGGGATTCGAACCTGCGACCGTAGTTGTCATGCGGTTCCAGACTGTAGCGCCTTTAACCGCTCGGCCACTGCGGCCGGCTGAGAATCTTAAAAATATATATGAAATCTGGTTTCGCAGGATAGAGTGCATCAGGTTATGGATTTGGAGGGGGCAGTAATCAGATATTAAACAAATCAGTCTTCAGACATTAATTTAAGTCGGCTGAAGGCCTTATCTTAAAAATATGTCACGTAAACGCTCGGCTGAAGGCCACACATTGGACATTGAACAACTCAGGGCTTAAGGCCTGGATAACAAGAATTTCAGATAGAACAAACTTTCAAAATTTAGTTTTTAAACAAATCAATCTTCAGATTTTAATTTAAGTCAGCTGAAGACCTTATTTTAAAATGAAAACAAACTAAATTAATAGACGGCTGAAGGCCTCACACAGTACATCAGACTAAAATGAAAATCACAATCTAAAACCATCAGAACAGTGGTGCTCAGAAGTGTTCCAAGGGTCGGCCTGAGGAGGTAGCTCTAACGTAGGTGAGGTGAGGTGAGACTGGCAGCCAAGAATAAGATTAAGTAATCGGATGGCAACCCGACCCATGGACGGCTGAAGAAACGACCAACAACCTAATCAATTCTCTTCCACCCGACCAACAGTACGACAACCGAAAATATCAGCCAAGGGCGAAGATACCAGCAGCACTACGTCTTCAAAATTGGCGTCCAAAACAGCCAAGGCACAATAAGCACTCTTAAGAAAAAAATATGAACAAACAACAAAAGGGTGTCGAACTACACGCCGTGCCAGACAGCATCAACACGTAGAGGAAAACTACGCTAACGACCAGGGCAAGTAACTGGGGTGTTAACGGCCACAAGGCAGAAAATACCGCTGGTGCAGTTCATTGATAACTAACGACCAATTTAACAGTTATAGACCATACAGGAACACGGCTGCAAAATTTCGCCGACTCCAACACACCATACATTACTGCTAGCCGGAACGGCTCAGGAGGCAACAACCGGCAATGTCACAGCAGTTGAGGTTACATATCAGGTTAACTGATCACTCAACTTCAGTGTCCTCACAGTCTGACCATGTGTGCACGCCACCAGCGGTCCCGACCTGACGTCGCTCTGCGGAGACTTCTTCGCTGCTCTGTCGCAACCGACCAACTCAATCCAGCGCGCAGACAACATTAAAATAACTACTAAGGCAAAACCACAAAAGCTACGCATGGTTGCGCGGAAACACTTCCATAAACAACTCGAACAATACTAAAACGGTCACTGTAGAACAGCAAGGACGAATCACAAGTCGACACACACAGAGAACCCAGAAGCAGTCAGCGACCAAATACACGTCGTCCGATGAGACGACCAACCGAACGACCAACCAAGGTCGTCCCCACTCAAGTCATGTGTATCGGCAACGGTCGGGCGAGGTATGGCTGTCCGGAACTCCGTGTTGCTCCTTCCCGACTCAGCTGCCGACACACGACGACCTGGAAATACTAGCGGTCTCTGCAAAGATAGTACTACAGTGCTCTTATCGATAAGCGCTGCTGCTGCCCCTCAAGGGCAGGCAATCCAGCAACTTTTTGACGCCAGTGAATCGAATAAGAAACGAGACGGCTGTACCGTCAAGACAAGATGTCAGGCAATAACGGCACGTTCACGAGCCGCTCATGGCTCAATACATGAACAGACAGAACCTGAGACGAGAGCACCAGGCAGCTGCAGGCAGACTGCACTGCTGCTCCTTCGCTGCTACAATCGTGCTTTTGTGTCTGGTAGCAGGCCATCTGCAACCAGCTAGGCCTTAGACACTGGTGTTGTGTCTAGACAAGACAGCCTAGACACAATGAGAGGAAGCCGAAAGGCACGCGCTTAAACTCACGCAGGCTGGCGTGAGGTCTGCAACAGGATACGTAATGAATGCTATAAAGAAAATTACGTTGCTTCTGGAATACTTAACTTTAATCCACATTTTTAGAACATCGCTCTTGATGATACATTAATAGAATCTCAATATCAATTGAATACGGCGCCTTGCTAGGTCGTAGCAAATGTAGCTGAAGGCTATGCTAACTATCGTCTCGGCAAATGAGAGCGTACTTGTCAGTAATCCATCTCAGGCAAAGTCGGCTGTACAACTGGGGCGAGTGCCAGGACGTCTCTCTAGACCTGCCGTGTGGTGGCGCTCGGTCTGCAATTACTGACAGTGGCGACGCGCGGGTCCGACGTATACTAACGGACCACGGCCGATTTAAAGGCTACCACCTAGCAAGTGTGGTGTCTGGCGGTGACACCACAACTGGTACTGTCGTTTTATTCACGTATGTGTCAATGTCGCGTCCCCCTGTTATCATACTGCAGGAGGACACAGCGTAGAAGCGCTGAAGAAGAATAAATATCCTCATCTGCTTCGGATCACTTTCAAATTTCTTGGAATACTTCTGGATGGTCCCTAGTGGTTCCAACCTCCATACGAAAGGAAAAATTGCGATAGCGCTGCACTACAAACAGGTGCTATCATGTTCGATGAGGATGCAGCTCCACACTGGCTTTAGAGAAAGGCTGAGACGGGTGAGTATGTCAGTAGTGTCAAGGACCGCGAATAATCACTTCGTGTTACTCGTCACTCTGAGAGATGTCGTTTCCGACAGCGAAATATATGGCAATCAACGCTGCAGGAAGGATGTGGTTTTACTGACGCCTTTTATGCCACCCCTTGCGGCTTTTCGGGCCATTTCTGAGCGGCAGTGTGTCTGAAATGTTTCCTTTGGACACTCGTAAGAAAAGTGGGTGATTTAATGCTGGGTATCGCGCTTCTGACCTCCATCGCAGAGAAGTCAAAATAACGGGTGAAATGAAGGTAAGAGAGGGATTTGACAACCTTCCGATCATGTGAAACAGCCACGGCTAAATTGGGCAGAACTGTAGTGAAATTTGATGCCTATGTAACATCATTAACCCATTCGTGACAGAGAAGGAGACGGACACAGAAAGTGAAGTGGAGGCGATGGACAGAGAGTGGGGGAGGAAGAGATGGACAAGGAGAGGTGGGAAGACGAGATGGACTTAGAAGCAATGAGGAGGATATAGAGGGGGAGGAGGAAATTAACTTAGAACAGAGGAGGAGGAGGTGGACGAAGTAGGAAGGAGCAGATGGACAAAGGGGAGGAGGAAATGGATAGAGGTGGAGAAGGAGATGGATAGAGAGAGTGGAAGGAGGTGGTGGACCAATTGAAGACTGGCAACGCTGGATACTCACCCAGTTTTTCTATAAATGTGACCTGTTTTGTAGAAACATGTACAGAGAGTGTTACATGGACGGTACACTCAACAACAGATTTGAGTACTGGCATCCTTGTCATATGTAAAGTACAACCCACTACTTCCATCTTACGTGACTCAGCTATTTGAAAATTATTAGCTAATGCCCCAACTACTGTAGAGACAAAAGAACAGCTTCCTGTGTGCTGAAGAAATATCATAACTATCCATTTCATAACCCACAGACGAAATACACCACATTTTAATCAGTACAGACCAGCCACTGCTTTCATTACTGTGTTTACTTCTGGCGTGAAGTCGTCGATGAACGTCTCACCCACAGCAATGAACAGTCGCAGACCACCATTGCTTTTCTTTATAAACCGAAATTTACTTCCCCCTTTGAACAGCCGGCCGCGGTGGTCTCGTGGTTCTAGGCGCGCAGTCCGGAACCGCGCGACTGCTACGGTCGCAGGTTCGAATCCTGCCTCGGGCATGGATGAGTGTGCTGTCCTTAGGTTAGTTAGGTTTAAGTAGTTCTAAGTTCTAGGGGACTGATGTTAAGTCCCATAGTGCTCAGAGCCATTTGAACCATTTGAACCCTTTGAACACATGCTTTTCTACTTTGCACAAAGCTTCATCGTAGTACGTTCGTAGTATAAAACCACCGCACTCCTCCTCCTGGTACGTCTGTTGCCTTACTTATTTCATACATCTTTCATCGCCATAGTACGAAGCTGCATTACGAAATTTCTTAAGAGTTTCATACGCGCGGTCAATTTTAAGAAGTCCTTCACGTGGGCTATCTACACGTACATCTTCATCTATACTCCGCAAGCAATCTTGTGGTGTGTGGTGAAGTGATCTTAGTGTATCGCTGTCACTGGTCCGCGGGAAGAACGGTTGTCAGCAAACCTTTGTGTGGAACCGAATCTAGAATTATACCTTCACGGTATTTTCGCGAAATATATAGAGGAGGGAGCAATTTATTAGCTGACTCTTCTAGTTATGTACGCTGTCTAAATTTAAACGGTACACCACACAGCCATGCAAAACGCTTCTCTTGTAACGTCTGCCACCGGAGTTGGCTCGGCATCTCCTTAACGCTTCCGCGTACTAAACGAGCCTGGTTTGGATTTTTCTGTTTCCTCTAACAGTCCTATTTGCTACGGAACGAATACTGTAGAATGTTTTGCAAGCTACCTCCTTCGTGGGTGAGTTTTACTTGTTGAGGATTCTCTTAGTGAATCTGTCTGGCATCTGTTTACCTTACTTTAAACTGCTCCGTTCGTGCGCCCCCGGGTGTTTAGTAGATGTGACCGCTTCCCGTGGTTGTTCTGAAGTCTTATAATCATACAGTAGTGGGTCTTTCTGCCTATTTACGTGCACTACGTTACATTTGTGGCTGTGGAAACTCAACTGCCAATTCCTGGACAATGCTTCGGCGCTCTGCAAATCTCCCTGAATACCACTACAGCAAAGGAAATACATATTTGAAAGGAAGGAAAATTAAAATTTAACGTCAATCACTTACTTAGGGTATAGCACGCAGTCGTGTTGTACGAGCATAGGGAAGGAAATCGGTACGATATTCACTTTTATCCTCTTGATAAAAGTACACACGACCACTTTTAAAGACGTATAAAGAAGAACGTATTTCTCAGATAAATTCAGACTTGCGATGCGTTACCGAACTACTGCCGATAGCAAAAGACTTCTTTTCCACCAAAGCTATCTCTATACCTGGTAGAAAGTTTTCTAAATGGTTCAAATGGCTCTGAGCACTATGGGACTCAACTGCTGAGGTTATTAGTCCCCTAGAACTTAGAACTAGTTAAACCTAACTAACCTAATGACATCACAAACATCCATGCCCGAGGCAGGATTCGAACCTGCGACCGTAGCGGTCTTGCGGTTCCAGACTGCAGCGCCTTGAACCGCACGACCACTTCGGCCGGCGAAAGTTTTCTACTTGGCTTCGTACATCCGATGCAATTCCATCCGGAGCACCTGGTTGCGAACGGCTAAGGTAGGAGCAGCATGACGTCCTGCAGCAGGGAAATTACTTTTAATGACGATGGAAGCACGCCAGTACTCCCGATCCACCACATTCTTCTTCCTTCTGAAGTTCTAATGTGAATTCACTGCTGAGTAAAATTTCTGCCGAAGTCAATAAACCCGTAGAAAACTACAAGATGAACATTCGCACGCCAGAAGTTTTCACGACTTTTGGCACTTTCAAGTATCCGCCTTTTCTCCTATGGTTACGCACAACGAACGAGACCGGTACAGCACAGTACCAACCCTGAGGGTAATGAACACTATCCAGCTCTCCTCAAGATGAGTTCTCTCCACCTATCTCGTTCCACCTCACTTTTAAATGCTTGCAACTATAATTATCTTCAACAATCCAAGTGACTAATTATTCAGATATGAACTTACATAACGCACAACCTTTTATGTGTTTTCGATAAACCATTGTACTGAAGAAACGTACTGAAATTACGTTCTACTAGTCGGGGCGTGGAACGTCAGAAGCTTGAATGTGGTAGGGAAACTACAAATCTGAAAATGGAAATGCAAAGTCACAACCTAGATATAGTAGGGGTCAGTGAAGCGAAGTGGAAAAAAGACTAGGATTTCTGGTCAGATATCAACAGCAGTGGAAAATGGTATAACAGGAGTAGGATTCGTTATGACAGTAGCACGTGAACATTCGACCAGCTTCGCCGTTTTCGAGATATTCGTTCACAGGCTCTGCATGATAATAATCTGACCTTTGTCAAAGTTGCTTATCTCAACGGATTACCTCATTTGCAGCGCATGTCTTCGCTAAGGTGATCACCTGTCCATGTCCGTTTACATACTATTGTTATCGCATCACGTGCCCTCAATGTTACCAGAAAGCATCCAACGCCGTGGTGGGCAGTGGTCATAATGTTTCGGCTCATCAGTGTATATTTCCATACCTTCACCATAGACAGACGAAACTACGGGTCAGTTGCAGTAGTACATTCCGATGACTCTTGAATGCTGCTCTCAGATTGGGGGAAAGTTACTGATAAAAGTAAAACAGTTCTGATGGAAGGAGACCTATTCTGATGGCAGTGGACCGTCCGCAGGCTCCATCCGACACTCATTCATCATGGGAGACGACTTTCTATGCGGATACATGTGTACACTTTCACAGTCCAGTAAAGTTCGTTGGGAATGAAAAACAGCTCACCTTTCACAAACTTTTATTGACGTAATTTTATTGTAACCTTTACTAACGTTTAATTACATCTAGGCTGCTTTTACGCGCCTTAACGCTTAAATAATATCGCAATAGCGGCTCTTCAACGTTAGGATGTTACCGCATACTTCTCGGCGTCTATTGTCGCCATCAGCTGAAGTCAAAAGATACGATCTCCTTTACAACTCTTCTTCTCGTGCCAGTAACGTCTCAGAATACTCCACATTGCAGAGAGCTTCCTTAACAGTTGATAATGTTTCTTTGACAGTTAACTCTAATGTTGCGATCTTTGAATCTACAAACGGAGTTTGGATATCGTTCTAACAAGAATTATTTCATAAAATCGGGGTAGTAATATTTCATGACATTTGCACTTCTCATTGTCAATACAGATAAGTGTTATTACTCTAGTCTGGTTCAGAGTTTCATCTGTTTAGCTGTAGTTCTTACAAGAACTATTTCATAGGACCGACTGAATACTATTTCATGACAGTTGCACTTCTAATTTTCAATATACGGATGTGTTATTACACTACTTTCGTTCTGGTGACTAACATGCTGGCATCAGGTTATACACTTTCTGTGACGATGTACTCATAGTAAATTAATTAACTGTAATGGATTAAAAACAAAGAAATTTATTCATTTGATAGTGTACACATAAATTGGATGCAGGAGTGACTGGCAGGCAAAAAACTGCGAACGGGATGTAATATGTAGTAACTACAGTGGACGATTCTTCAGACAGTAATAAATGAAAGACTGTCCGTCCGTTCTGAAGAAGGACTCCATGATTTACAGATGAAAAAATCTCCTTTAAAGTCCATTAACGCATCTGGAGTGATAAATGACAAATTAGTTACAGTATCCATCACGTCGTGAAGGATAAATTAATGCTCATTTATATATTCAAATATCGATCACATTTTTATTTATTTAGTTTCGGGATTGCATGCAAAACTCATTACTCTCGTCAGCATGTCTTCTGACGGATTAAGGCTTTCATCATTTGCCTCTATCTTTTATCAGTATAGGTAGCATTTAGTATGCGGTGCACATTTACGCTTGAAACAAGCAGATTAACGAATTATTTTTAATGTGTTCTACCCACTGCCTTTAAGCACATGTGCTGCTCACCAACAATTCCCATTATGACCACTCAAAGATAAAAATGCTGAATTCATTCCTTCAGCACAGTGAGATACGAACGACGCAGGGTGGGGGTGGGGGGGGGGGGGGGGGAATGTCGATGACATAGGCGTAAATTCAAGTAGGTGTAACGACTACATGATCGAGATATAGTTACCTGGAAATTTAATAAAGTATTTTAATTTAAGCAACATACATTTTATGCACAAACAATGTTGCTGAAAGGTTAGTGATGACGTATGAACCTGAGGAGAGAGACCGTTAGAAAGGAGTCTTTCTTCGTCTAAATTTTCTAGGAACAAATTTTTCTTTATTCTTATGTGATTTTCGTTTGTTTGTGAACGCTTCCATCGCGAAAATAATAATAACTCCGGGTGGCTCAACAGCCTGGTGCAACTTCAGTCGGACGCCAGTTCGGCGACTTGCGTGTCTGTCTATCCGAGCCACGTGTCGTTCCAGGTGATTTGCTTCCGTCATTGAGAGTTGAAGGTTAAGTTAAGAGGCAGCCTGAAATATTGGCTGGTCCGTCCGGAATTCGATCTCTCGGCTTTCGGGCTCCCCGGAACTTTCCAGACACGAGCTTTACCATTAGACCACCAACGCCGACGCCATCGCGGTTGATCTGTAGAGTGCAAACAAATTACGTTCGTAACCTTCTCGTCTTGGGTAGCATGTGAGGCAGTTGTACCCGTTGCACAAGTTGTACCAGTGCATGCAACACACTACGGCATGTCAGTTCTCATTCTTTCGTTAGAATACTCCCTTTCTGTTTATCTTAAGAGAAATTGAGCTACCCAAAAGAAGGCCTATTTATAGGGTAGCATTCGATGTTGCAATTCAGGAAGGCGAAGGAATAGTTTGTTTCGGCTTGCCCTCCTTTGATTACAAAGGTATAGTCAAGAAATAGTTCAAATGGCTCTGAGCACTATGGAACTTAACTTCTGAGGTCATCAGTCCCCTAGAACTTAGAACTACTTAAACCTAACTAACCTAAGGACATCACACACATCCATGCCCGAGGAAAGATTCGAACCTGCGACCGTAGCGGTCGCGCGGTTCCAGACTGTAGCGCGTAGAACCGCTCGGCCACTCCGGCCGGCAAAGGTACAGTCAATTTACATTTTTAATATAACCGTAAGTAAATGTTTGGCGTTTTGGAATGGTCTCAAAAACGTATTTTAGATATGTGTATGTAAATGGTATAACCCAGCGACTATAGCGAAACCTGGTATCCACTCCAACATAGTTTGCAGATAGTATCCTCACATGCCACTGGATGTACCTGCAAAATTGTATCATTTTACAACGCTAAGTTGAGGATTTATAATGTTATATAGACACATCAAAAACGGTTTTACATCACCCCGGTTCCCAGAACTCCTAACGATAGACGTTTAGCGTGGATATTGTATCACAGGCACAGTCCCTTTGACTGTCCAGAGATGTCACTAATGTCCGCAGCTCGTGGTCGTGCGGTAGCGTTCTCGCTTCCCACGCCCGGGTTCCCGGGTTCGATTCCCGGCGGGGTCAGGGATTTTCTCTGCCTCGTGATGAGTGGGTGTTGTGTGATGTCCTTAGGTTAGTTAGGTTTAAGTAGTTCTGGGTTCTAGGGGACTGATGACCATAGATGTTAAGTCCCATAGTGCTCAGAGCCATTTAGATGTCACTAAACCCGAGCAAAGATGTAAACAGCCATGCATGAGCAGCGCCTATTAGGCGGAGGGGGTCCGGCAGCCAATCAGTTCCTGTCATTCCACCAGGAGGTAGGTACACGGCTAGTGTTGTCTGTAGTTCAACCATGCCTTGACGGCCAATATCGCGTTTCGATCGCGTCCGCATTGTTTCTTTGTGCCAGGAAGGACTCGCAACAACGGAAGTGTCCTGGCGTCTTGGATTGAACCAAAGCGATGTTATTCGGACATGGAGGAGATGCAGAGAGACAGGAGCTGTCGATGACATGCGTCGCTCCGGCCGCCCAAGGGCTACTACTGCACTGGATGACCGCAACCTACGGTTATGGCACGGAGAAGCCCTGACAGCAATGCCACCATGTTGAATAATGCTTTTCGTACAGCCACAGGCCGTCGTGCTACGACTCAAACTGTGAGCAATAGGCTGCATGATGCGCAACTTCACTCCCGACGTCCATGTCGGGGTCCGTCTTTGCCACCACGATACCACGATACCATGCAGCGCGATACTGATGGGCCCAACAACACGCCGAATGGTCCGCTAAGGATTGTCATCACGTTCTCTTTACCGATGAGTGTCGCATATGCCTTCAACCAGAAAATCGTCGGAGACGTGTTTGGAGGCAACCCGGTCAGGCTGAACGCCTTAGACCCAGTGTCCAGCGAGTGCAGCAAGGTGGAGGTTCCTTGCTGTTTTGGGGTGGCATTATGTGGGGCTGACGTACACCGCTGGTGGTCATGGAAGGCGTCCTAGCAGCTGTACGATAAGTGAATGCCACCCTCCGAGCGACAGTGCAACCATATCGGCAGTATATTGGCGAGGCATTCGTCTTCGTGGACGACAATGCGCGCCCCTATCGTGCACATCTTGTGAATGACTTGCTTCAGGAACCGATATCGTTCGACTAGAGTAGCCAGCATTTTCTCCAGACATGAACACTATCGAACATTCCTGGGATAGGCTGAACCACTAACCACTCTGAGGGATCTACGCCGAATCCCCGTTGAGTAGTGGGACAATCTGGACCCACAATGCCATAATGAACTTGTTGATAGTATGCCAAGACGAATTAGGCGTGCATCAGTGCAAGAGGACGTGATACTGGGTTTTAGAGGCACTTTTAATGAACTTGCAGCATTATTTCCAACCTTCTCCAAACTTTTAGTAGCTTATCCTCGTAACGTCAAATATTTAACATGTTACCTCATTTCAAAAGTAGTCACATGTTGAAGGTCGTTTGTACATGAGAGTTAGATTTTTTAAATAATTGGTATTATACCGGTATTTTCGCATTTAATCAGACCCAGTTCCGTAGCGTACATTTCCTCTGGGATCGCGACGTTGCAATAATTCCTTTCCTTGATTCTACCACAAGAAAAACTTCCCGCTTACGTCTTTCGCACGTATGTATCCTATCACTGGACAAAAATAGAGCAGTCACTGCAAAAAATATTCGCATTACTGTCAGAATACACAACATTTAAAACATTACATTTCCTCTGTTGTCTTTCTTGTGGATTAATATTAGTAAAGCATTGCTTCAGAAGTCATGTATCTCTTCCTTGTACACACTTGTTATGAAAAACTTCGCATGTTTTAATCTGAGCACATGCTCTCGTATCTACTCTGTTGTTTTACCTTTATTATCAGACTTACTTTTCCCCATATGAGGATTCGTTGTTGTTGTTTCTTCCCCCTAAAATTTCAGAACTGTACTCAACGGCACAAATACTACTTGGATTTTTCATACCAAGTGAGTCACACACTGTAGTCACCTTCTGGAGGAGCTAGCTTAAACCCTTCTCCAGCTATTCACAATTAGTTTGTAAGTGATCACATTGTTAAGGCGAGTACCGGAGTGGTTCCTCTGAAATGAATACGGCCAGTTTCCATCCCAGTCGTCGTACTGTCCCAGCATGTGCCGCGTCTCTAATGACCTCATAGTCAAAAATGGCTCTGAGCACTATGGGACGTAACGTCTAAGGTCATCAGTCCCCTAGAACTTAGAACTACTTAAACTAACTAACCTAAGGACATCACACACATCCATTCCCGAGGCAGGATTCGAACCTGCGACCGTAGCGGTCGCGCGGCTCCAGACTATAGCGCCTAGAACCGCTCGGCCACTTCGGCCGGCTGACCTCATAGTCGATCATATGTTAAGACTTGAACTTCCTTTGCGTTTTTGTTTAATTTTCTTAATGAGAATCATTTTGAAAGAAACATTGTTTCACTGTCGCTATGGCATATCTTGTAGTCGTAACGAGGTCACTCGACTTACCTAATGATGGGTTGTGACATTTATGAAGTCGACGTGCCTGCTTCGCTTTCGTGGTCCTTCAAGTTGACTCACTCAGTTGTCTCTCTTGTAACATCTAGCATGACTTCTCGTAATCTTTGCTGAATAGTTTCATTTAGCTGAGTGAACCGTATATTACTTTTAATATCGTATACTGATAACTCTTCTTCAGCCAGTTCTGAAATCCTTAGACCTGTGATGCCTGTATCGATTTTTAGCTCAATGTGTGTTTTTCTTTACTTATAAGAAAAAAATGGTTCAAATGGCTCTGAGCACTATGGGACTCAACTGCTGTGGTCATAAGTCCCCTAGAACTTAGAACTACTTAAACCTAACTAACCTAAGGACAGCACACAACACCCAGCCATCACGGGGCAGAGAAAATCCCTGACCCCGCCGGGAATCGAACCCGGGAACCCGGGCGCGGGAAGCGAGAACGCCACCGCACGACCACGAGATGCGGGCCGCTTATAAGATTTAAGCTTGAGATTGTTCTATTGTGTTTCACCTTTACATTTACTTTATTGGCTATTTTTAGTCCTCTGTCCTTAATGGATTCAGCTCCTCCTAATTCCGCAATTAGTTTGCTTTATATCTGACAAAGTTTGCCGTCACTAGTTGTTCTGGTCTGCTTAAGAGAGGTCCAACGTGTACAACTTCATATGTGTCGGACAGAATATAGTGAATGTTATTTGTAATTAATTTGATCTGCTCCAAATCATATTGACTCTTTTCTTCAAGAGTATTTTAAGATCTATATTTGTTTTTTCTCGCTGAGTTTTTGGCATGAAATCTGATATTTCAAAGTGAAATAGTGATGCATAAAGTATTTAAAATAGTGTCATATTTCTACAGGAGCTAAAACTGTAGGGACGTCGCGAGGAAGCCAATACCTGTTGAGATATGGGCCGTTGGACATCCGCAATTCACACCCAGAATGTTATTTACAGGTGAGGCAGGGTTCGCAAAAGACGTGATAGTAGATTTCCACATTACGTTTGTGTGGTAGATGCATATCCTCAAGCAGTATTGTGAATCATTAGGATCCTTTCAGTATCAATGTATAGGCAGTTTGTCAAACAGATTAACGGGTGCTGTGATCATCGATTTTAGTACGATGAAGTACCACCACTATTGGAGAATGCTACCTTTGGAGAAAGTCAAAGATTTGGTTTATTCATTACGGAGAACCATCCATTTTCTACGGATCGTGCTACATTACGTCGCCGCAAGGATGGACTGGTCGAAGAGGTCCGATAGCATAGCTTCCCCGTTCACAGGACATCAATAAATTGGATTTATGGCTATGGGGACAATACAAGTCATTTTATATGATCAATCCGTTGACCACATGAAAAAAGTTATAGGATTATGTGTCAAATATCAGAAACACATTCGAAATAGTGCCGGTAGTAGTGGCGAAGAAGACGAAGGAAGTGTCTGGATGCATGGTAACCACATGCAGCATGGCCTATGGTATTTACTCCCACATAACACACAGACGGGAATGAGAGGAAAGAGTGGCCCATATGTTAACAGGCATTGGTTTACAGACATATAATTTTAGGAACTTTTCTCCTAGTTTTGACCAGTACTACTTCTTTTAGGAATATGTGACCCCACTTTCCTTTCTTCAGCACCGTTTTCAGAGTGTCATCTACGCCGTTGGGACACCGAATTTAGTAACTCGGTCAACTTCCTGGACATTAGTAGAGGTAATATTATGGAAATGGAAGAGGATGTAGATGAAGATGAAATGGGAGATATCATACTGCGTGAAGAGTTTGACAGAGCACTGAAAGACCTGAGTCGAAACAAGGTCCGGGAGTAGACAACATTCCATTACAAATACTGACAGCCTTGGGAGAGCCAGTCCTGACAGAACTCTACCACCTGGTGAGCAAGATGTATGAGACAGGCAAAATACCCTCAAACTTCAAGAAGAATATAATAATTCCAATCCCAAAGAGAGCAGGTGTTGACAGATGTAAAAATTACCGAACTATAAGTTTAATAAGTCGCAGCTGCAAAATATTAACGCGAATTCTTTACAGACGAATGGAAAAACTGGTAGACGCCGACCTCGGGGAAGATCAGTTTGGATTCCGTAGAAATATTGTAACACGTGAGGCAATACTGACCCCACGACTTATCTTAGAAGAAAGATTAAGGAAAGGCAAAACTACGTTCCTAGCATTTGTAGACTTAGATAAAGCTTTTGACGATGTTGACTGAAATACTCTCTTTCAAATTCTAAAGTTGGCAGGGGTAAAATACAGGGAGCGAAAGGTTATTTACAATTTGTACAGAAACCACATGGCAGTTATAAGAGTCGCGGGGCACGAAAGGGAAGCAGTGATTCGGAAGGGAGTGAGACAGGGTTGTAGCCTCTCTCCGATGTTATTCAATACGTATATTGAACAAGCAGTAAAGGAAACGATAGAAAAATTCGGAGTAGGTATTAAACTCCATGGAGAAGAAATAAAAACTTCGAGGTTAGCCGATGACATTGTAATTCAGTCAGAGACAGTAAAGTACTTGGAAGAGTAGTTGATCGGAATGGACAGTATCTTGAAAGGAGGATATAAGATGAACATCAACAAAAGCAAAACGAGGATAATGGAATGTAGTCGAATTAACTCGGGTGATGCTGAGGGAATTAGATTAGGAAATGAGACACTTAATGTACTAAAGGAGTTTTGCTATTTGGGGAGCAAAATAACTGATGATGGTCGAAGTACAGAGGATATAAAATGTAGACTGGCAATGGCGAGGAAAGCGTTTCTGAAGAAGAGAAATTTGTTAACATCGAGTATAGATTTAAGTGTCAGGAAGTCGTTTCTGAAAGTATTTGTATGGAGTGTAGCCATGTATGGAAGTGAAACATGGACAATAAATAGTTTGGACAAGAAGAGAATAGAAGCTTTCGAAATGTGGTGCTACAGAAGAGTGCTGAAGATTAGATGGGTAGATCACATAACTAATTAGGAGGTATTGAATAGAATTGGGGAGAAAAGGAGTTTGTGGTACAACTTGACAAGAGGAGGGGAACAGTTGGTAGGACATGTTCTGAGGCATCAAGAGATCACCAATTTAGTACTGGAGGGCAGCGTGGAGGGTAAAATTCGTAGAGGGAGACCAAGAGATGAATACACTAAGCAGATTCAGAAGGATGTAGGTTGCAGTAGTTACTCAGAGATGAAGAAGCTTTCACAGGATAGAGTAGCATGGAGAGCTGCATCAAAACAGTCTCGGGACTGTGGACCACATCAACAACAACAGTAGAGGTAAGGGCCTTAAAATGTTCTCCCCCCCCCTCCCCCCCTACTCTACCTAAAGAAAAAAGAAAATTCCCTGGGCTCTTGACCTTGCATTATCTTGAACTCCGTTGGAACCAAGTGTAAGTAGTAGTTTAGGCATCTACCACCGTGCAGAGGGGAAGCATAAATTGCCCGCTGCATTTGTGTGTATCTGTTAGTTGTTACATGTTTTCACAACGGAGAAAGGTTTTACATTGTGTTACCTTTTTCGTTATTGCTCCTAGATGTTAGCAGCTTAGCTTTTCAACCTATATCTGTTCTTATACAAGATATCTCTCCTAAGAGCCATCAGGCACATTTTCTCTAGTGTTTCGGCATGTATTTGCAGATGTTTTCAGTTTCATTTTTGCAACATGAAGCTTGAGTCGTCCCGAAAAAATACTGCTCAACACGTCTTTCACGCAACGCCCAGCGTTAATGGAAAATATCGGTTTGTATTCCATTACAAACAAAATGATCTTTAAAGAGGAATTTTACGTGCCCATTCCATAGCGTTATCTGAAATTAATGTAGTGCGATATTCGTTTTACCGATGTGTAGTACGCTGCTGGAGAACTGGTTATGCCTCGTGTTTTACCGTCCCTATCTCTGCACATCGGTAAAATTAATATCGCACTAGACTAATTTCAGACCATTCTATCGAACAGGCATGTAAAATTCCACTTTAAAAATCAATTTCTTTGTGATGGGAAACAAACTGATGATTTCCATTACCGCTGGGCCTCGCATAAAAGACACGATGAGTAGTATTCGTTTGGGCTGACGCAAGTTACACATTGGAAAAATGAAATTGCACATATCTTGTGAAAGGCGAGAGAAAATTCGCCTGGCGATCAATAGGAGAGAAATCCGGTGTAATAAGATTTAAGGATAATGTCTGTGATCAAACCGTTTCATTTAGATGTTTGGTTAAAACTTGATTCTGTTAACAAAATGCAAACTCTAGTCCCGTTAAGTGGACCCCCTTCAGTTGCTAAAACAGGACCCCTTAATTTTTCATGTTTTAAATCTGTCTGCATCAGTACGCACTCTTTTTATCTTGGAGTTCTCATTCACATTCCAAGAGGTTAACGTGGAAGGTTGATCAGAGGCAGACATACAGTTCTGCGTAAAGGTCTTCGAGAAGCGTTGAGTAGTATATTCTTACGACGGAAGGTTCTTTCTTTGGGCTAGCTCGTAATGTCTTGTGACTGATAGCCATGCAGTTGCCAGAGAGAGATAATACTCTGCACACTTCCGAAGACCAAACTGCAGGAAAAAAAGTGGATCAGCCTTTTTTTCAAATGCAACAAAACTTAACTGTTACAAATAAAGCCTATTCTATCATCTGATAGCAGGGCTCCCTCCTTCAGCAAGGAAAGCACAGGGAAGTTATTCAACCTTCTAGAAGAAGATGTATCATACCTAATTTGAAAATAGATAACTTTTTCCTTATTTAAAACTGTTTTATAATTTGTTAGTGTTATTTTCAATACTTTTACAAGCGTCCGATTTTGGCACTTGCTTTTCAAACTCGTGGTATCTAATACTTTTTCATAAATACTTTTCGTTATATTTTCTAATAGTTAACTGTATATCGTGTATAGCATTATAGCGTAAAGATTACATAGTTTCCTACTACTTTCTACTTTTTGAAAACTAAGAAGAACCTGGCTGATGTAAATATTCCTTCACTTTATTTAATTGATTCAGAGAGTACCTTTCCCTATAAACACGCTGCATTTCAGTTTATGGCACTTTATGGTACACAGTAGGCCAATGATTTACACCGAGATCTACAGGGTAACTTTGGGCAAATGGACATTTTTGGACGTTTAGACTGACTAGTACCGCTTTTAGGAGCGGGGGCCAAACGGCGGATACGTCGGTCACTTCGCAACAGTGGCTGTTGAACAGTGGACGGCAGAGCAGCGCACGTTCAGGTACGATTCGTTTGTACAAAATGCTGAGTTCGTTGTTGCAACAGCAAATGAACCTTCGCCAATGCAGTAACATAGCTCCCAGTCGCACTACGATCTTACGATGGGTTACATTCTTCAGAACACTCTTAAAACTAAGCCGTAAGATCCTGATAAGAAAGCGAGGGCATCTGAAACCATCGGCATTGTGGCTATGGCAGTCATGAGGTGATCCACACTTCGACATGTTCACTCTGTACTGTTGAGCCGTGAACCCGTGAAAAAAATTTTAACGTTTGGACTGA